>NW_023425360.1:14035963-14283743 GCF_014108415.1 Molossus molossus | reverse complement strand
ACATATCAAGCATCTTTTTGGATCACAATGGCATGAAACTAGAAATCATGGCAACAGGAACATGCAAAGACATTTGAACACGTGGAAGCTAAACAGCATGTTATTAAACAATGAATGGGTTACTGAGGAGATCAAGGAAGAAATTAAAAACTTTCTGGAAACCAATGAAAATTAACACACAAAAACACAAAATCTACATGATGCAGCAAAAGCAGTTCTGAGAGGGAAGTTCATAGCACTACAGGCCTACCTCAAGAAAAAACAAGAAAAATCTCTAATAGACTATTTAACCAAACAAAGTAAAAAACTAGAGAGCAAACAAAAAGAAAACACCAAGCAAGTAGAAGAAATGAAATAGTAAAAATCAAAGAAAAAATAAACGACCTAGAGTCCAAAAAAACAATTCAAAGGATAAATGAAACAAAGAGATGGTTTTTCGAAAAGGCACACCACAAAACAAAGAAAGAGAACCCAAATACACAAAATCAGAAATGAAAGAGGAGAAGTAACAACTCACACCACAGAAATACAAAAAAATCATTAACAAATACTATAAACAATTATATAGCAACAAATTAGACAATCAAGGCAAAATAAACAAATTTCTAGAAACACATAGTGTTCCAAAATTAGACCAGGAAAGAATAGAAAAATTGACCAGACCAATAACAACAGAAGGAACTGAAGATGTAATCAAGACTCTCCCAGCAAACAAAAGCCCAGGCCCGGATGGCTTCTCAGGGAAGTTTTACCGATAATTCACAGAAGAACTAACACCCATTCTCCTCAAACTATTTCAACAAATTCAACAAGAAGAAAGACTTCCAAACTTGTTTTATGAAGCTAGCATAATTCTAATTCCAAAACCAGAAAAAGACACTACATAGAAAGAAAACTACAGCCCAATTCCCTGATGAACATAGATGCCAAAATCCTGAACAAAATACTAGCAAATCCGATCCAGCAGTACACCAAAACAATTACTCACCATGACCAAGTGGAATTCATCCCAGGAATGCAAGGCTGGTACATATTTGCAAATCAATAAATGTGATACACCACATAAATAAAATGAAGAATAAAAACCACTTGATCATATCAATACATGCCAAAAAACCCTTCAACAAAATCCAGCATACATTTCTTATAAAAACACTCAGCAATGTGAGAATAAAGGGATCATATCTTGACATAATAAAGGCCATATATAAAAGACCTACAGCCAACATCATACTCAATGGGCAAAAATTAAAAGAATTTCCCTTAAGAACAGGAACAAGGCAAGGATGCCCACTTTCGCCACTCTTATTTAACATAGTAGGGAAAGTCTTATCCACAGCAATAAGACAAGAAGAAAAACTAAAAAAGATCCAAATTGGAAAGGAGGAAGTGAAACTGTCATTATTCGCAGATGACATGATACTATATGTAGAAAACCCCAAAGACTCCATCCAAAATTTACTACACTTATTGAATACATTTGGCAAAGTAGCAGGATACAAAATTAATGTCAAGAAATCAATGGCATTCTTATACACCACGGATGAACTCACAGAAAAAGAAACTAAGAAAACAATTCCATTTACCAATGCAGCAAAAATATTAAGATACCTAGGAATAAACTTAACCAAAAAAATAAAAGACATATTCCCAGAAAACTACAGGTCATTGAAAAAAGAAATAGAGAAAGATATAAAAAAGTGGAAGCACATACCCTGTTCGTGGATTGGAAGAACTAACATCATTAAAATGTCCCTACTACCCAAAGCAATCTATATATTCAATGCAATCCCCATCAAAATATCAAAGGCATACTTCACAGAATTGGAACAAATACTTCAAAAGTTCATATGGAACCAAAAAAGACTTTGAATAGCCACAGAAATCTTGAAAAAGAAGAACAAAGTTGGAGGGATCACATTAACAGCTTTCAGGTTATACTACAAAGCCACTGTAATCAAAAGAGCCTGGTACTGGTGCAAGAACAGGCATATAGACCAGTGGAACAGAACACAGAACACAGAAATGAACCCAAGGCAATATGCACAATTACTACTTGACAAAGGTGGCAAGAACATACAGTGGAGTAAGGACAGCCTCCTTAATAAATGGTGTTGGGAAAATTGGACAGCTGCATTCAAAAAAAAAAATGAATCTAGACCATCAACTTACAACCTACAAAAGAATAAACTCAAAATGGATAAAAGACTTAAATGTGAATTATGAATCGATAACCATCCTAGAAGAAACTGTTGTCAACAAAATTTCAGACATCATACACAGCAGAATTTTCACTGATACATCACCTAAGGCAATAGAAACAAAAGAGAAAATAAACACATGGGACTACATTAAACTCAAAAGCTTCTGCACAGCAAAAGATAAAATCATAAAAATGGAAAGGCTACCCACTGCATGGGAGAGCATAATTGCCAATGATATATCAGATAGGGGTTTAATTTTTAATATATATAGAGTGCTCATACAACTCAACAGAAGGAAGACAAAGAACTCAATTGAAAAATGGGCAGAGGAACTAAATAGACACCTCTCCAAACAGGACATACAAATGGCTAAGAGACATTATGAAGAAATGCTCAACATCACTAATCATCAGAGAGAAAGAAATTATAACAACAATGAGGTATCACCTCACACCTGTCAGAATGGCCGCCATCAACAAATCATCAAACTACGAGTGTTGGCGAGGGTGTGTAGAAAAGGAGACTCTAGAATACTGCTGGTGGGAAAGCAGACTGGTGCAGCCACTATGAAAAACAATATGGTGTTACCTCAAAGAATTAAAAATTGAACTTGATTTAACCCAGTGATCCCACTTCGAGGAATATACCCTAAGAAGCCTGAAACACCAATCAGAAAGAATAAATGTACCTCCATGTTCACAGCAGCACTATTTACAATGGCTACGATCTGGAAACAGCCCAAATGTCCATCAGTAGACAAATGGATAAAAAAGCTGTGGTACATATACACAGTGGAGTACTATGCAGCTGTAAGAAAGAAAAATCACTTATCCTTTGAGACTACATGGAGGGACCTGGAAAGTATTATTCTAAATGAAATAAGCCAAACAGAGAAAGACAAGTATCATATGGTCTCACTTATTTGTAGAATATAATGAACATAACAGTCTGAGGAATGAGGTAGTCCCAGAGATGTGGAAGTGGGGTACAGACTGACAATCCCCAGAAGAGGGAGTGGTGGGGGAGGGATAAACCACAGAACTTATATGCATGTATGCATGAACAATGGACATGGACTACAAAGCTGGGGACAGGGCAGGGAGAGCGGGGGAGGGGGAAATCAGTGAAGGGAATAGGAGAAACATCTGTAACAAAAATAAACTAATAATTAATGAAAATTTTAAAAAGACAACATGGCAAGTCAATGCACTAAAATAAAAATGGAGAATTTAAAACTGAGAGAAAAAAAGAAGTCTAGCAAGGTTAAAAATAAATAAATAAACAAATTAGAACCAGACAGTAACAAAATAAAGCTTTAAATTGAATAATTGATACATAGACTATCTTACAGATAAGTGTAAAGGGAAGAGATAAATATAAAATCAAATAGAAGACATTGATTAAAAAGGTCAATTGATACAACATAATAATAAAAGGTTAACAAACACACCAGTTACTCAAAATATAATATAGTAAAATATCCCTTGGATTAAAGAACTGATACCACACACACACAAAAACGTATTCTTTTTTTTCCAGAAAAAATAAAATGATAAGATATATATTTTGGTACTGAGCAACCTTGTATGGACTATTAGGCAGGTCACTCAGCTTATTGCTGAGCATTGTCTAGACACATATTCACTTTGATTCGATTGAATAGTTCATTCTTAGCAGCCTCAGTTTGCTTGTCATTAAGAAAGATGTAGGATAAGTTGTCTGAGGAAGAATAATCATTGCAATCTTATTGCCTTGAGATAGGGTCGTTGCCTTGTGTCTATATGCAAAGCATGTTTTTCTATTTATAGCTTTGTTGGGAAATAAAAATAATAGACGTGTTTCTATGTTTGTTATATGTGTTTTTCTTTGTGCATTGAACAATCAATAAGAAACAACTATGTGAAGTGTTCCGTGAATCTACCTGGCCTCCATCTACAGAGAGAATATAATAAGGTTCCTATGCAAATATTATATGCACCATAATATTTATTGTGTCAATGTATGTCATGGTGACTGTGTTCCTAGACAGGAGGTTCACTGTAAATGGTACTGACACCAATGATGCTTTTCTCCCTGGAAATGCAACTGCATTATATTCATCAGCTCCCTTTGCAGGTAGTTCTGTCCATATGATTATGTTTCTACATTGGAAATGACATGTGAGACTTCCAGGCATTGCAATATAAACCTCCTGGGTGCCCCTCCATTCTCTTCCATTTACTCCCAAACAGGGATACAGGCTTCTGGGTTCCAAGAGGTGAAACATTTTGCTGGAATGGATGGAATGCTAGGAAAAAAATTTTCAAACATAAGAAAATGAGAATATGTGTGCAATGTTTGTAGGAGTTAAAATGGACACGACCTGTGTGAACATGTGGTGAAAGTGTATGTTTATGTGAAATCTCCAGCTATGTAAGAGATTAGTGCTGAGGGACGACGTACTGTCCTTGAACGCACACTCCCTGTTGTCTTTCTGCAGAAACTTTAATACTAGTGGGTCTGCCCTGAAGCCCTTCCTGATTCTGAGGGGAAAGGGATCTAAGTAGAAACTGGGTTGAGCAGCTCGGCTGCATCTCTTGTCAAAGATTTGTTTGGGGGGTTTACATGTATAACGTGGTGGAAATGAGGATGCTCCTTTGTATGAATGTTCTGTGGGAGTTGGATGTATGAACAGCGACATATCTGGTGAGTGTTTCTGATGTCAGTAAAGGGGACGTAGTATGGGGGTGTCTGCATGTGTGTTATGTGATGTGACAGCACCTCTGAACAGGAGTGGTATCTGTTCTTTCTGTGAGATGGAGAATGTAAGAGAGCTGTGTGTGAGCTCCCAGAACATACATCTCTATGAAGGTCTGAAGGCCTGGTGCTGAGGAGTCATGTGGATTAGAAAAACAACGGCTGAAAGAACGTTCATTATCCTCAGGGCATATGAGTTTGCTAAAGGTTGACCTAGATTGAAGAATGTAATCCAGATGATTTGTGTGAGGGGTGTTTATTCTTTGAGGAACTAGTGTGTAAATGGGTAGGTCTGAAAATGATTGTGTGAAGGATGGAGGTAAGGTTGTACCTGAGTAGTGCTACTAGAGAGTGGAGATGATAGATGTGGAGGGAAGGCCTGTGTCTCGAGCAAACAAGGAAAAAGCAGGGGAAATGGGGCCACACCTGGTATGAAGGAGGACAGATGTGCGTATGTGAGGATATGAGTTTGTGCTCATCTGAGGGGAAGGTTCTGACTGAACCCACACCCACATATAGGCACTGTCCACTACCTCAGCCACAACTGTCCCAGTCATGTTATGTAGGAAAATTCTGCTGAGGGACCTTGCCTTGTCCTTGAAGTCGCACTCCCTGTGTGTCCCTCTGCAGAAACATTAGTACTAGTCTGTCAGCCCTGAAGCCCTTCCTGTGTTGGAGGAGAAAGTAGACTAAGTAGAGACCGGGCTAAGCAGCTCAGCTGCATCTCTTCTTCAGTCTCAGATCCCACCTCAGCACATTTCTCACCCTCATCGCCGAGTGGAGTCCTGGATGTGGAGAAGACACAGGTGAAATTGGTGGAAGAAGAAGGTTTTTCTTCAGGTGTCAGAGTAAGTTGTGTGCCCTCCTCATGTGACTCAGGCTGAGACCCATCTTCTTCGGTGTTAAGTCCTGGGAATTGGAATTTTGAAAAGAACAGAAATGAGGCATATTCTAGGGTTTGTGTTATTTAATACTCCACATTGAGTTGACATTACACATCAGATATCATCATCACACATGACACGTGCTTTAATAGACATTCCAGTGGTTTTCCTTTTTTTTATTCATTTTTTATTAATTAATTTTTGTTACAGATGTTTCTCCTTTTCCCTCCACTGATTTCCCCCCCCTCCCTCCCTGCCCTTTCCCCAGTTTGTTGTCCATGTCCAATGTTCATGCATACATGCATATAAATTCTGTGGTTTATCTCCTCCCCACCCCACCCCTATTTAGGGGATTGTCAGTCTGTATCCCACTTCCATGTCTCTGGGACTACCCCCTTCCTCAGACTGTTATGTTCATTATATTCCACAAATCAACCAAACAGAAAACTTCCAGTGGTTTTTCCATAGAAAATTCCATTTCCTTCAAATTTAAGTAAACACACTACAGTTGCATGTTTGGTGGATGTCAGTGGGTTTGGGCATCTTGTATGTACATTACTGAAGATCTATATGATTATCAAAAAATTAGAACCATGCCTGAAAGATAGTATGCAGAAACTAAATGTTAGATATCTACCAAATGTCCTCTTTAAACAAGTGTACAATTAGGGTATATGTGGTTCAAGTTTTATGATGTCTTCTGCATGTATATTTACTTATACTGATATATATGTTGATTGAGAAATATATAAGGATGTATAAAATAAGTTTTTATTTTAGAAGTAACTAAAGTGTGCATTAGTATTACATCACTGTCTCTGTTTCAATGATAACCAAGCTCATTACTCATTTTTTAACTAGTTAAGATTTTCAGCATCTTTTGTGAATGTGTCTTGTTATGTGTTATTCACATTTGTAGCAGTATGGGAAGGTGACTCTAATTTGCGTGGTGTTTACACAAGCCCACAACATGTTGGATCAAACTGGGTTAATGTTTAGTGTGGGATTGATTTTGTGTTTGCATGTCTGCATATGGGACGAGTTTTGTGTGACTGAGAATGGGCTGTGTGCTTTGGCTCTGTATTATTCAACACATATGTATGTATGTAGATTGCATTTCCTAAAATTATGGAGTGGTGTGTGTGTGTTATATGCTATATGGTTTAGATAAGGAATGCTTTACTGACAATATTCTCTTTGAGACTAGTGGAATTTGTGTGTTAGGGATACATCACAGATCATGAGGATGTGAAAATGAACGTGTATAAGAAAACAAACACCTGGACTTTGACAAAAATGGCAGAGTGCGGAGGAGAGTGTGTAAGATTAAGTGTGCAATAATGTGCTGGTATTAGAAAATAAAAGTACGAAAGGTTGAGTTTTGTAGGCATTAGGATAGACTATGAAAACTAACACTGAGCAATTAAACTCTTAAGCATTCACCAAGCAGAAATATGTCCAACGTGAAAAATACCTGATATAGAATGTTCAGAACATCAGCTTTTCAAGTTGTCCCAGACTCAAAGCAACCCAAATGTTCAGAAATGTATAATCAGTAAGAAAATAATATTCATGCAATGGCATTATATATCAAGAATGAACATACTAGAGTTACATGCAACATAAACAAATTATGCAAATAGAATGAGGAGTGAAAGGAACCAGACACAAAGTATATACTGTGTTTTTCCATTTCCATATAATCTAAAAGCAGAGACACTAATAGTCTATGGCTTTAGGAGACAGAGAAATTATAAGTCTTTATTTGCTGGGGACTAAGGTAGAGCATGGAGAATTCAGATGCACGGAGGAGGTGAAAAGGAATGAATGATGAGGATAGTGAGTGCCGAGGGTCTGACGAGGGATGAAATTGAATGAGAATACATTGGCTCTGAAAATACATGAATGTGATGGGGTCTTTGATTGGGTATCTCTGTACTCTACCTCTAGTTCAGTTCTTGAGGATCCTACCACTTTTGGGCTGTTTTAAGTTATGAGTGCCTTTTTACCTTCCTGGCCATGTAACATGCCCTTATATGGCTCATAGTAGCATATTCTTCCATGTTTCTCTCCTAAAACTCTAAGCCACTTAGTTGCTCTCCCATTATTTCCTCCAATAAATTTCCACTCATCTCCTTGGACTGCTCCTGTCCTTTCAAGTGCTCTTCCTGTGGAATTATTGCTTCTACTGCTGATCACGTTTGAGACAATGCAGAAGCAACTGAGTTGATTTTTGTACTGAGCAACCTTGAGTGGACTATTGGGTAGGTCACTCAGCTCATTGCTGGGTTTTCTCTACACCCAACATCCCTTTGATCCGATTAAATAGTCCATTCCTAGCAGCCTCAGTTAGCTTGTCATTAGGTGAGATGTAGGATAAGTTGTGTGAGGATGAAGAATCTTTCCAATTCTATAGCCTTGAGGTAGGGCCGCTGCCTTGTGTCTATACTGCAAAGCCTCTCTTTGTATTTTTAGCTTTCTTGGGAAATAAAAATAATAGACATGATGTTTGTGTTTGTTATATGTGTTTTTATTTGTGCATTGAACAATCAATAAGAATCAACTATGTGAAGAGTTCCGTGAATCTACCTGGCCTCCATCTACAGAGAGAATATAATATGGTTCCTATGCAAATAGTATATACACCAAAATATTTATTGTGTCAATGTATGTCATGGTGACTGTGTTCTTAGACAGGAGGTTCAGTGTAAGTGGAAATGAGACTAATGACGCTTTTCTCCCTGGAAATGCAACTGTATTATATTCATCAGCTCCTTTTGCATGTAGTTCTGACCATACAATTATGTTTCTACAATAAAAAATAAATGGAAATGACATGTGAGACTTCCAGGCATTGCCATACAAACCTCCTGGGTGCTCCTCCATTCTCCTCCGTTTACTGCTCCACGGAAATAGAGGCTTCTGGGTTCCAAGAAGCGAAACATTTTGCTGGGATGGATGAAATGCTAGGAAAAAATTTTCAAACATAAGAAGATGAGAATATGTGTGCAAAGTTTGTAGGAGTTAAAATGCACATAACCTGTGTGAGGATGTGGTAAAAGTGTGTGTTTATGTGAAATTTCTAGATATGTATGAGATTAGTGTTGAGGGACCTTGTACTGTCCTTGAAGGCACACTCCCTCTTGTCCTTCTGCACAAACTTTAGTACTAGTGGGTCAGCCCTGAAGCCCTTCCTGTTTCTGAGGGAAAAGGGATCTAATTAGAACCTGGGCTTAGCAGCTCAGCTGCATCTCTTGTCAAAGATTTGTTTTGGTTGTTTACATGTATAACAAAGTGGGAATAAGGATGGTCCTTTGTATGAATTTTCTGTGGAGTTGTATGTATGTGCAGCGACATATCTGGTTGAGTGTTTCTGATGTCGGTAAAGGGGATGGTGAATGAAGGGGTGTGTGCACATGTGTTATGTGGTGTGACAGCACCTGTGAACAGGAGTGGTACCTGTTCTTCCTGTGAGATGGAGAATATAAGAGAGCTGTGTGTGAGATCCCATAACATTCAGCTCTATGAATGTCTGAAGGCCTGGTGCTGAAGAGTCAGGTGGATTAGAAAGACAACAGTTAAACAAATGTTCATTTTTTTCAGAGCTTATGAGTTTGCTAAATACTGACCTAGATGATGTGTGTGAGAGGTGTGAATTCTGTGTGGAACTAGTGTGTAAATAGGTAGGTCTGAAAATGATTGTGTGAATGATGGAGGTAAGGTTGTACCTGGGTAGTGCTACTAGAGAGTGGAAATGATAGATGTGGACGGAAGTTCTGTCTGTTGAGCAAACAAGAAAAAGCCAGGGAAATGGGGCACACCTGGTATTAAGGAGGACAGATGTGTGTATGTGAGGATATGAGTTTGTGCTCATCTGAGGAGAAGGTTCTGACTGAACCCTGACCCACATACGGGCACTGTCCACTACCTCAGCCTCAGCTGTCCTTGTGCTATGTAAAAAATTTGTGCTGAGGGACATTGCCTTTTCCTTAAAGTCACACTCCCTGTGTGTCCTTCTGCAGAAACTTTAGTACTAGTCTGTCAGCCCTCAAGCCCTTCCTGTGTTGGAGGAGAAATTAAACTAAGTAGAGACCGGGCTAAGCAGCTCGGCTGCATCTCTTGTTCAGTCTCAGATCCCACCTCAGCATATTCCTCACCCTCATCGCCGAGTGGAGTCCTGGATGGGGAGGAGACACAGGTAAAATTGGTAGAGGTCAAACTGGGGTTTTCTTCACCTGTCAGAGTAAGATCTGTGACCTCTTCATGTGACTCAGGTTGAGACCCATAATCTTCAGTGTTAAGTCCTGAGAAATGGAATTTTCAAAAGAACAGAAATGAGGCATTTTCTGGGGTTTGTGTTATTCAAAACTTCACATTGAGTGGACATTACACATCAGGCATCATCACCACACATGACACTTGCTTTCATAGAAATTAAGGTGTTTTTCCCATGGAAAATTTCACTTCCTCCAAAATTTAAATAAACCTATTACATTTTCGTGTTTGGTGGAAGTCAGTGTTTGGTGGATGTAAATGGGTTTGGGTATCTTATATGTGACATTACTGGATATCTATCCGATTATCAAACACTTAGAACCGTACCTTGAAAGACAGTATGCAGGAACTAAAAGTCAGATATCTACTTAATTTCCTCATTAAAAAAGTGTACAATTAGGGTATATGTGGTTCAAGTTTTATGATGTCTTCTGCATGTATATTTACTTTTACTGATATATAAGTTGATTGAGAAATATATAGGGATGTATAAAATAAGTTTTTATTTTAGAAGAAATTAAAGTGTGCATTAGTATTACATCACTGTCTCTGTTTCATTGTTAACCAACCTCATTACTCATTATTTAACTACTTAAGATTTTCTTCATCTTTCATGAATGTGTCTGGTTATGTGTTATTGATATTTGTAGCAGTATGGGGTGATGACTTTAATGTGCGTGGTGTTTACACAAGCCCACCACTTGTTGGATCTTACTGGGTTAATATTCAATATGTGATTGATTTGGTGTTTGCAAATCAGCATAAGGGATGACTTTTGTGTCACTGAGAATGGGCTGTGTGCTTTGCGGCTCTGTATTATTCAACACATATGTATGTAGATTGCATTTCCTAAAATTATGGATTTGTGTGTGTGTTTTATATATTATATGGTTAAGATATGGAATGCTTTACTGAAAATATTCATTTTTGAGACTTGTGGAATGTGTTTGTAAAAAATTATGGATACATCAAAGATCATGAGGATGTGAAAGTCAAGGTGTATAACAAGACAAATACCTGGACTTTGACAAAACTGGCAGTGTGCAGAGAAGAGTGTGTAAGATTAAGTGTGCAGTAAAGCGCTGGTATTAGAAAGTAAAAAAAGGAAAAATTGATGTTTGAAGGCATTCGAATAGAATATGGAAATTAATACTTAGCAATTTAACTCTTAAGCATTCATGAAGCAGAAATGTGTCCAAAGTGACAAATACCTGATATAGAATATTCATATCATCAACTTTTCAAGTTGTCCCAGACTCAAAGCAACCCAAATGTTCAGAAATGTATTATCAGTAAAGAAATAATATTCATGCAATGGCATTATATATCATGAATGGACAAAGTAGAGTTACATACAACATAAACAATTTATACAAATATAATGAGGAGTGAAAGGAACCAGATACAAAGTATATACTGTGTTATTCTATTTTCATAAAATTTAAAAGGAGGGATACTAATAATCTATGTCTTTAAGAGTCAGAGAAATTATGAGTCTTTAATTGGTGGAAACAAAGGCAGAGATGGAGAATTCAGATGCACGTAGAAAGTTATAAGGATTGAATGATGAGGATAGTGAGTGCCCAAGTCTAATGAGGGATAAAATTGAATGTGAAAACATTGGCTATGAAAATACATGAATGTGATGGGGTCTTCGATTGGGTATCTCTGTACTCTACCTCTAGTTCAGTTCTTGAGGATCCTACCACTTTGGGGCTGTTAAAAGTTATGAGTGCCTTTTTACCATCCTGGCCATGTAACATGCCCTTATATGGCTCATAGTACCATATTCTTCCATGTTTCTCTCATAAAACTAAGCCACTTAGTTGCTCTTCCATTATTTATTCCAATAAATTTCCACTGATCTCCATGGACTACTCCAGTCTTTTCAAGTGCTCTTTCTGTGGAATTATTGCTTCTACTGCTGCTCATGTTTGAGACAATGACGACGCATCTGAGTTTATTTTTGTACTGTGCATCATTGTATGAACTATTGTGCAGGTCACTGACCTTAATGCTCGGGTTTGTCTAGACCATACATCCCTTTGATCCAATTGAGTAGTCCATTCGTAGCATCCTCAGTTAGCTTGTCATTAGGAGAGATGTAGGATAAGTTGTGTGAGGAAGAAGAATCTTTCCAATCTTATAGCCTTGAGGTAGGGCTGCTGTCTTTTGTCTATGTTGCAAAGCATTGTCAAATGATTTAACTTTGCTAAAAAGTTAAAAATAGTAAAGATGTGTCCCATGTTTTTTTTCATGTATGTGTGTTTTTATCTGTCAACTAAACAATCAGAGTCTACTATGTGACATGCTCAGTAAACACACATAGCCTCCATCCTTTTGGATAGTGTCACATCATACCCATGAAAATATTTAATACACAGTAATATTTATTGTCACTATATATCATGGGTGACTGAGTGTGAACATAAAGGTTCTTTGTAAATGGAACTGAGGCTGCTTTTTTCAATTTACCTGGACTTAACAATGATGTGATTTGGTTTCTACAATGGAAATTGAATGAAAATGACATGTGCTACTTCCGGGCATTGCCATACACACCTGTGTGCCCTTCATCCTCCTCCCTTTCTTAGCTGACTCGGATGTTGATACCCTGGGGTCTATTTAAAGCCCGCATGTTAATGATAACACAGTTTTTATGAGCTCATTCCCATTAATTATCTCATAAAAGAGACTTGTCCTAGTGGCCTGCACATATATGCTAATTTGTTCTATAAACAAGAAATGGATTCATTTGTATAGCAGTCACAAAGCCTAATGTAGTCTAACTAATGAAGTAGTGGTATAACGTGTTTTTGAGAGGCAAATAATTAGATCTAGACATAATTGAAGGACAATTATATTAGATGTAAATATCTATTTTCCCTGGGTATGTTCTATATGTGTGTATATATGAGTAGGTGTGAATGTGTGTATACCTGTCTTATGGTCTGACTCAATACTTCTCTAAATATACACTATATGTTTTTGAAAGTGAAATGAAGACAGCCTTCTCCAAAGGTCTACTGGAAGATGCAGAAATCTCTAACAGTTAAATATTGGTTCTCGTTAGGACTGTGAGCCACCACTTAGAACTTTGGGGTTGGCTCCAATCTGCATCCCTGCCACCACTGGGCAACAGTTCTTCCTCATAGTGGTTATGTGTTTACTTTTAGTCTTCATAGTAACCAAACTATTTCAGTTTTCCGATTTCCATAAAGATGCAAACTTTCTTCTTAATTTAACCATCATTGTTAAAGGGTGTTTGTGTGTATCACCGTGTTCCCTTACAGGTCACAAAGGAGCCCCACATTGATTTCTGCATAGTATAAGGACCATCCCTTTTACCACAGGGTAACTAAAGTCTTTCTGACATTATACTCTCATTCCTGCATAACCACTTTTACTATTTTTTTTATTAACTAATTTTTGTTACAGATGTTTTTCCATTTCCCCCCACTGATTCCCCCCTCCCTGTCCCTCCCCGCCCTGTCCCCAGTTTGTTGTCCATTTCCACTGTTCATGCATACATGCATATTAAGTTCTATGGTTTATCTCTCCCCCTCCATCCCCTCTTCTGGGGATTGTCAGTCTGTACCCCACCTCCACTTTTAATATTTTTTAAATTTATCTTTTTATCCTCACCTGAGGACATTTTTTTGTATTTTTTCTTCAGATAGTATGGGAGGGAGAGCGTGAGAGAGAAGCATCGACATGTAAGAAACACATCGAGTGGTTGCCACCTGCACGACCCAACCAGGGCCGGGGACAAACTGCAAATGAGCTACATGTCCATAGTGGGAACTGAACCAGGGTCTCTCAGGACCACTGGCTGACGCTCTCACCACTGAGGCAAACCTGCCAGGGCCACAACCAGTTTTAAGTGTTCAACATTTTTTGTTCCTTTTTCTTTTTTTCCAGTGTTTTCCTCAGCTCCATATACCATACTCCCTTTTTGGTTAACAGAAGTACTATTAGAAAACTGGTAACAACACCATTTACTGATCCAATGCCCTTAGGCAAAAATAAAATGAAGGGAAATATATTTCCTAAGAAATATTATACTAATCAACCACTATGTCTATAAGCAGAGTAACCTAGAGTCACATGGTGCGGGAAGCTCAAATCCTAGCCACAAAGACAGAGACCCGGCCATCTGAATTCCCTCTCAAACTGTCTGGGCTCACACAAAGGTCAGTACACACATCCCTCTCAGTGTCTCTCTCTTTCTCCTTCTCTCCCTCTGCTCCTCTCTCTCTCCCACTCCCTTCCTAAACCCCTCTATTCTCTCCTCTCCCCCGCATTGATCTTTCCCTCTCTCCCTCTCTCCTTCATCACAACTAGAAATTATCTTTCTCTAGAAAACAGTAGTGGGTTACCCTATGGCCAGAGAATGTGTTAAACACATACCTCTTGTCGTCTTCAGAATTTTGCTGAAATATCTGCTTCCCAGACGTTTCATTTTTTTATTTATGCTTTCTGGTTCAACTCTTTAAAAAGGCACTCAAATCAAGTACCTATCTCCCCCAAACTCTACTATTAGGGTGTCAGTTGATAACAAATAATAAAATTACAAGAACAATCAATATAAACAAATTATAGTCAATGACAGCAAGTCACTTGAGAGAATATCTCCTCAATAAATCACTGTCCTGACCAGTGCTGAGTACACAGCCAGGACTGTTGTGAGACAGTTCGTCGCTACGGCTTCAGTAGAATTCTGTGACCTGTGCGTGACATCACTGCATTCCAGGGCTCCAGCTACTTTTCACTGGCCTATAGGACTGCCACCCCCACTGACCACAGTGATTCTGGTGATGAATTAAATAAAGAAATTATTTTGTGTGTCTTGGGTAACCACATTACTAAATCTCCCCAATAGTGAGGCTAAGCAGTACCTGAGAAAATGGGGCTTAGAACCATGTCTGTCTCATAGAAAATCATGATGTGGTTTATATCTTAGAGGCAGTACTGTTTAACTTATGTACAGACATAAGTTATATATGAAGTGTATATTGTGTGGATTTGATGCATATGTGTGGATTTGAAAACATAATTCCACACAACTCTAATATTTGTCTAATATTCTCCACTATGAGGAATAGATTCATATATTTTTACAACAAGCCATTGTCTTTTTGGCTACTCTTAACATTTCCCCCAAAACTGAAGAAAGGAGGAAGCCCCTGGTCCTTGTAATGAACGCCAAAGTTCTCATTTTCCAGGTCTCTGTTCCAGGCCCCAGTCTGTATCTCCTGGAACAGCTGGACTCCATGCAGGATTTGGACTCTACATAGTTAGCTACATGCCACCCACCACAGAATATGCCTCCTTCCTTAGGAGCAGTATGTATTTATTTCCAAACTTCAGCAGTTACATTAGAACCATGCCATGACTTAGCCTTCTTCAGTCTTCTTTACCCCCAATAGGCCCTGCCTCTGTGTGTTACCCCACTTGAACCTGGGCTCCACCTCTTGCATCACTAAATGGTAGGCATATTTATCAAGAAATTTGAAACTTGTTAGCTATCAGAAAAAATAAAAACCAAAATCAGACACTATTTTACAGATAACAAACAGGTAGAAATTAGATCAAATTATGCAAATGATTGTCAGGATATAAGTGAATAAAGAAATCTTTATGATCTAAATGAAATATTGACCCATGCAACAGCACAAATGTTGTTGAACAGATAAACAACATTTTATAAAACTAAGTAAGCCTATGAACTATGACCTTATAATCTCATTCCATTAAGGTATTTTTACAAAAATAATATTCATACCTTAATGGAACAACTTAAGCAACAAATATCTCAGATTTAAACAAAATTTGACCCAGGAACAGAAGAACAATTACATGAGAATTTTTCATGCTATAGGTTTAGGTGACCAGAGTTAATAAAACAGGGGCTTTAGGACAGCATGGCAAGTTGGGGGAAAATGGCAATAGTGAATGGAAGCTACACAGACCATATCCCAGGACCAAACTGGAATTACAAGAGAAATAAAGACAAATCATCAGGAAAAGGCAACCGAAAAGCAGCTTGGAGGACCACATAACCAGGGACACTGCCTCAATCCTGTTAGGCTTGCAAAGACGTGAGAGGGTGCCGGGATCCCCCAGTGCACAGCGGCCAGGCCTGGGAGCTGCAACAATCTCAGCTGGGAGCTGTGCCCTCAGCGGGAACCTGCGGCGCCAGGTGGAACCTGCGCCCTTGCCTGGGACCTGCGCCAGTTGGAAATTATTTTTTTTTAATTTATTTTTATTTTTATTTTTATTTTTATTTTTTATCCTCACCCGAGGATTTTTTCCATTTTTTTGTACAGATAGAGTGGGAGAAAGATAGAGTAAGGGAGAGAGAGAGAGAAACATCGACATGAAGGGACACATCGAGTGGCTGCCACCAGCACGACCAACCAGGGCCGGGGACAAACTGCAACCAAAGTATGTGCCCTTAGCGGAAACCGAACCCGGGTCTCTCCGGACCGCAGGCCGACGCTCTAACCGCTGAGCCAAACTGGCCAGGGCGCCAGTTGGAAATTAGAAACCACCAAGAAGAAATAAAGAATGACATATCAGGAATAAAGAACACATTGGAAGGTCTAAATAGCAGAGTAGAAGAAGCTGAGGACCGGATCAGTGAATAAGACAATAGGGTAGAACAAAATCAACCAATCAGAAAACCAAAAGGAATAAACAATTAAAAAACAGGAAGACAGCTTAAGAGAACTGTGGGACAACTGGAAACATAATAACATTCGCATCATAGGAGTCCCTGAAGAAGAAGAAAATGAGCAAGAATTAAAGAATATATTTGAAGAAATAGTGACAGAAAACTTCCCTAATTTGGTGAAGGAAGAAGGCCTTCAAGTTCAAGAAGCACAGAGAGCCCCAAATAAGAAGAACCCAAACAGGCCCACACCAAGACACATAGTCATCAAAGTTCCAAAAATTCAACACAAAGAGAGAGTCCTAAAAGCAGCAAGAACTTCCGATCAAGATGGCAGCGTAGGTAAATGTGGTATCGCGTCCTCCCACAACCACATCAAAGATACAAGTAAACTACAGAACAACCATCATTCAAAACTGCCTGAAATCAAGCTGAATGGAAGTCCTACAACTACGAAATTAAATCAGCAGCCACATCCAGACTGGTAGGAGGGACGGCGGCGCGAGGGGCAGCGGCGGCACGATGGGCTGGTCCCACACCCAAGTGTGGCGGATAAGAATCAGGAGGACACCGGCTGGGAAGGTCCTTCCTGAGGACTGAGGGATCCCCATCCCACACCAGCCGCCCCACTCAGGGTTCCAGTGCAAGGAAGATAATCACCATAACTTCTAGCTGGAAAAACCAGCGAAAACTGAGGCTCAGGGAAGCTGAAGCGGCTGGAGCCCCAGGCAGCTCCCTAAAGGGCCCGCGCACGGACTTATCGGACTCTCTCCCTCTAAGCTCGGAGGAGAGGCAGCTCCAGGGGCACCAGAGACATACAGGGAAGAACTGAGCTGTGTGGCACTGGAGCAAGGGCTGGAGAGGGGGCTTCCTTGGGGACAAACATGCTGTAAGAGGCCTTTGTTCCTTTGGTGAGCCCTTCCCTGGGGTGGCAGACAGTCTCCATATCTGGGACTCCAGCAACCTGGCTCACACTGGTAGCCCTGCCCTGGTGACTCCCTCAGGCCGACCCCGCCCCACCCAACTTTCAAGCCCACCCAAGCTGTTGCCACTTGTTTAACCATAGGATTGGCCTGTCTTGGATCCTGCTTCAGGTTTTATCTAAATTCTTTCAAACGAGCAGCATCTGGTCTCAGCGAGCCCCATACCTCTCATTAAGTAATACACTGAAACAAACACAGGGAGGCAGCCAAAATGAGGAGACAAAGAAACCGGTCCCATATGAAAGAACAGAACAAAACCCCAATAAAAGAACTAAGCAAAATAGAGATAAGCAACCTAACAGATACCGAGTTCAAAATATTGCTTATAAGGATGCTCAATGAACTTAGTGAGAACCTCAGTGAACTTGGGGAGGGCCTCAAGAGCATAAAAAAGGACCAGTTAGAAATCATGGATACAGAGTTAGAATTGAAGGAGGCATTAACTGAAATAAAGAATAATTTACACAGCTTCAATAATAGAGTATGTAAATCCAAGGAGCAAACCATCGATTTGGAATATAAGGAAGCAAAAAATCCCCAATCAGAACAGCAAAAAGAAAAAAGAATAAAAAAAAAAATTAGGATAGTGTAAGGAGCCTCTGGGACAACTTCAAGTGTGCCAACATTGGCTCCTTGGGGGTGCCAGAAGGAGAAGAGAGAGAACAAGAAATCGAAAACCTGTTTGAAACAATAATGGCAGAAAACTTTCCTAACTTGGTGAAAAAAACAGACATACAAGTCCAGGAAGCACAGAGAGTCCCAAACAAGATGAACCCCAAGAGGCCCACACCAAGACACATCATCATCAAAATGCAAAAGGTTCAAGACAAAGAGAGAATCTTAAAAGCAGCAAGAGAAAGGCAGCTAGTTACCTACAAGGGAGTTCCCATTAGGCTGTCAGCTGATTTCTCAAAAGAAACTTTGCAGGCCAGAAGGGAGTGGCAAGAAATATTCAGAGTGATGAAAACTAAGAACCTACAACCAAAATTACTCTATCCTGCAAAGCTGTCATTTAGAATTGATGGCCATATAAAAACTTTCCCAGACAAGAAAAAGTTAAAGGAGTTCATCACCACCAAACCGTTATTATATGAAATGATGAAGGGTCTTTTTGAAGAAAAAGATAAAATGTATGAACAAACAAAATGGCAATGAATACATATCTATTAACAATGGACTCTACAAACAAAATGAACAGGAAGAACAGAAACATTCTCATAGATACAGAGAACATTTTGTTGGTTGCCAGTTGGGAAGGGGGTTGGTGGAATGGGTGAAAAAGGTGAAGGGATTAAGAAGCACAAATTCATTGCTAGACTGACAAACCTCAAAGGGAAAGGGGTTGGGGGGGTGGGAAGAAATAAACCAAAGAACTTATATGCATAACCAATGGACACAGACAATAGTGTGGGAAAAGGTGGGAGGGGGGCAGGAGGGGGGAGGAGGGGGTCAATGGGGGAAAAATGTGGAACATCTGTAATACATTTTACATCCAACAATAAAGATTTGAAAATATATATATATATATTCTAATTGATTTTTAGAGAGAGAGGAAGTGAGAGAGCGAGAGATAGAAACATCAATGAGAAAGAAGCACCAATTTGCTGCCTCCTGTACATCCCCTACTGGGTGTCAAGCCCAAAACCTGGTATGTGTCTTGACCGGGAATCTAATCAGTGATCTCTTGGTGCAAACATCAGTGCTGAATCACTGAGCCACACCAGCCAGGCCATTTTGAACTATTTTAAAATTAGTGGTAGTTTTTTAAACTGTGCACTTGATAATATTTGTATTCATTCTGGTCTATTTTTAGTACACACTCTAATCCTCTTTATATAATCAGAGTTTACATATTTTAACAAATCAAATTGCTTAATTATTTTAAAATATTTTTATATTTTTATGATTAATTTGACATCTTCCAGGTTATTTCTATCACATCATCATTATCAGCAGCTATCATGTATGGTGCAAGGATAAAATAAAACCACTTTCAGTATTTCTCCTTTAAGAACAATGCTTCTCCTTAAACATACAAAGTTTCTAAGAATTTTGAGTGTTCTTTATTTCTTTATTTCTATATTTATGTTTACATTACCATGAATGATGACTGAATGTAATTGCCATCCTTGGGCATTTATTAAAATATCATGGCCCTGGCCAGGTAGCTCAGCTGGTTAGAGCACTGTCCCAGTAAACCAAGTTTGCATGCTCATTGTCAGCTCAGTATACATAAAAAAATAAATAAATAAATAAATAAATAAATAAATAAATAAATAAATAAATAAGTGGAATAACAAACAAATGTCTTTCTTCATCTCTCTCTCTCTCTCTCAGCTTTCACTTTCTCTAAAAATGAGTAAAATTTAAAAATGTATAATAAGGAAATGTCATGTTTGTTTTTCTTTTTTTTTTTATCCTCACCCGAGGATATTTTTCCATTTTTTGTTCAGATAGAGTAGGAGGGAGAGAGAGGAAGGGAGAGAGAGACAGAAACATCGATGTGAAGGGACACATCGAGTGGCTGCCACCCGCACAACCAACCAGGGCCGGGGACAAACTGCAACCGAAGTACGTGCCCTTAGCGGGAACCGAACCCGGGTCTCTCCGGACCGCAGGCCGACGCTCTAACCTCTGAGCCAAACCGGCCAGGGCCATGTTTGTTTTTCTATTTAAATTTTTTAACATGAGAAAGAAGCCTAAAAAGATGGTTTTAAAATAAATGAACATATTCACCCCATAAGAGATGCACATTTGTCTGTTTATTTGATTCATTGTAACATTTTTTTGTCAAATGTGAAGGCAGAGATTTCATCTTGAATGGCTGTGGGAGAAATCTTCCAGGTCCATGTTCCAAGTGCTGCTTCCTGGATGCTTTGGTTGTTAGAACATATTGTAGGGTTGGGGGGTTGGTGGATAAACAAAATGTAACCTTGAGATATGCATTCTCATGACCTGGTCAGCCAAGGGTCAAAGTATGTGTGTGAATAGATAAGGAATGCATAGAGAGAAAAACACTACCCTGTCTAAGCTGAATGTATTGAACATATGTGAATATATGAGAAATGTGCATTTCAAAGGGTTGGAACCCTACCCTGAAAGGAACAAAGGCTGGAAAGCCCAGGCATGAGTGGATTTGTTTTTTTGTATCTCCTTTGATGTTTCTGTGCTGAAAAAAGCAAGAGACAGAAAATATACTGGGCTTGGTTTTATGTGAGCAGAGATGCCACCTTAAAGAAATAATTACCTAAAACACCATGTAACCTGAAAAACCACTTGGCAAATAAATTGGGCTGCATCCAGAGATCTAAAGCATTTGCTCTTTTGCAATGCTCCCCATCGTTCCTAGCAGTGTCTCCTTGTAGTTCATTGCATTGCAATGACCCCCGAAAGGCTGAGTCAGCAAGTGATGACCCCCAATGTGACTCAAATTTGCAGTGACATGATTTGATGTGACCAGCAATGCAACAGTATAAAAAGTGAAATTAGAAAGAGAATCAGTGGGGAAAAGATGATGATGGACAGGACCAGAGGGAGGGTGAGTGTGTGAGACAGTGAGCTAGTATGTGAGAAAGTGAGAGTGGACATGAAGGTGGATGACCAAACTCGAGAAGTATAGAGACGTGAAACAGACGTTTCTGCACTGTAAACAGGGAGCAGCCAGTTACCATGGTAAGTGGTTCTCCAGGGTGCTTCTCCCTGCACCCTGGGGAGGTCCCACCATTTTGGAAGATCCTGGGTCTTCCCTGGGAGGAGGCAGTGGCAGGAGCTAGGGCCCAGCAACCTAAGCCCACCAGTGCACCTGGCACCATCAAACCAGTAGACACCCTGTGTCAACACAGACTTGTGCACATTAGTGGAGCTCCCAAGGTGCTAGTTGTGGAAGCCAGAGATGACTGGGAGCCCATCACCATCCCCCACAGTAGCAGCCCGATCAAAGTCAAGATACCCAGCAACAGAGGCTGGGGAGCAGACATTCATCCCCAGGCCAACAGAAGCACAGACCAGCAGCTGAGACCCATCCCCAATAACTACAGCAAAGGTTGAGCAGGAGTGGAGCCCCACAGGGCAGCAGCACTCCCCAGTCATCAGCAGAGGGACCTGGGGCTCCAAAAAGGCCTGTGTGACCCAGCAGCCCAGAAGAGCAGTGGGAAGCTGGAGCCCAAGAGAGACTGGTGTGATCCAGCTGCCTGCCCGCCGGAACTGCCTGCTCCTGGGGACACCACACAGGCCTGTGCCACCCAGCAGACTGTTGGACCCAGTTATACTCAGGACCTGCAGGGTGCTGAAGCACCAGAGAGGCCTATGCAACCAAGCAGAGACTGCACAATCTAGTTACCGACAAAGCCTATGGGGTGCTGACACACCACAGAGGCCTGTGTGACCCAGCAGCCCACAAGAGTGGTGGAAAGCTGAAGCCCAAGGGACTGGTGCAATCCAGTTGACCGCCCGTTGGACCTGCAGGGTGCAGGAGCACCAGAGAGGCCTGTGTGACCCAGCAGCCCACAAGATAGGAGTAGAGCCAGGTCTCCAAAGGGATTGAGTGATTCAGCTGCCCGCAAGACCTGTGGGGTGCTGGGGCACAAGAGAGGCCTATACAAACCAGCAGCCCACAAGATAGGTGGGAGTCAGGTCTCCAAAGAGACTGTGAGATCCAGCTGCCCACAGTACACGCAGGACGCACAGCTACAACAGGACCTGAGCTATACAGCTACAGGTGACATCAGCGACCAGCTGGGAACACAACTCCAGAGGGTCCCACATGATCCAGCAGCAGCACCTACCAGGACACACCAATATAAGCCCCCAGTAGTCAATCCTCCAGGATCCATAGCAAGAAAGAGGCGACATACAACAAAACGGTCTGGGAGGCATAGTAGCCTTATTTGATATATAGTGAGCTGCATACACATCCAAACATCCCTCAGTGGGTCTAGAGCTGCCAGATGGCTAAAATGGGGAGACAAAAAACAACACCCCAAGAAAAGAAAAAGAGGAATTACCAGAAAAGGAACTACAGGAAATGTAAGATAGCAACTTGTCAGATAAAGAATTCAAAGCAATGATTTTAAGGGTGCTCAAACAATTTGGTGAGAACTACAAGCAACTTAATAAGAATTATGAAGACTTCACTGGGAACTACTTCAGCTTAAAAAAAGAAGTAGAAGCTATGCATAAAAATCAAGAGGAAATAAAGAATGACATAGCTGTTATGAAAAATAGCTTAGAAGGGTTTGATAGTAGATTAGAAGAAACTGAAAACCGAAACAGTGACTTAGAAGACAAGGTAGAGGAAAACACTCCAGTAGGACAGCAAATGGAAAAAAATTTAAAAAGCAGAAGGAAAGTTTAAGGGACAATACAAAACGTAAAAACATTTGCATTATAGGGATACCAGAAAGTGAAGAATCAGAGAAAGAAATAGAGAAACTGTTTGAAGAAATAATCACAGAAAACTTCCCTAAACTGGTGAAGGAAAAAGTCACACAAGATTAGGAAACACAGAGAGTCCCAAGCAAGATGAACCACAGAAGACCCACAGCTAGACACATCATAATAAAAATGGCAAACATTAAAGACAAAGAAAGAATCTTTTAAAAAGCAACACAAAGACAGAAAGTTACCTACAAGGGAGCTCCCATTAGACTGTCAACTGATATCTCAATAGAAACAATGCAGGCCAGAAGGAAGTGGCTTGAAGTAGACAAAGAAATGCAAGGCAAGGGCCTGAATCCAAGACTATTCCATCCAGCAAGGCTATCATTCAAAATTGAAAGAGAGATTAAGAGCTTCACGGATAAAAAAAAAAAAAAAAAAAAAAAAAAAAAAAGCTATAAAAATTTACCACCACCTAAAGTGCCTGTTGTTAAGAAGAAAAAGAAGCAGAGAAAGAGAGGAACACAGGCATAAAATTAAAATGGCAACTAATAACTATCTATCAATAATTACCTTAAATGTAAATGCTTAAATGCTCCAATAAAAAGACATAGGGTGGCTGATTAGATAAGAAAAACACGACCCCTGTATATGCTGTCTACAAAAGACCCACCTCATAAAAAAAGACACAGAGTATGAAAGTGAGAGAATGGAAACAAATTTTCCAAGCAAATGAAAGTGAAAAATAAGTAGCAATACTCATATCTGACAAGATACACTTTAAAACAAGAGCCATAATAAGAGACAGAGAAGGTCACTACATAATATTATAAGGAGAAATACAACAAGAGGATATAACCCTGATAAACATATATGTACCAAATACGGGAGCACCAAAATATATTCAAAAACTTCTGGAGGACTTCAAGGGAGAGATCAATAGCAACATGATGATAGTGGGTGACTTTAAGATGCCATTGACACCACTAGATAGATCTTCTAGACAGAAAATTAACAAGGACATAGAGTCCTTACAAGACAGAGATGCCCACTTTTGCGACTCTTATTTAACATAACACTGGAAGTCTGAACCACAGCAATTAGACATGAAGAAAATATAAAGGAAATCCAAGTTGGATAGAAGGAAGTAAAACTATCATTATTTGCAGATGACATGATATTGTGCATAAAAAACCCTAAAGATTCAATTAAAAATTTACTAGACTTAATAAATGAATTTGGCAAAGTAGCAGGATACAAAATTAACATCAAGAAATCAATGGCATTATTACATACCAATGATGAAATCACAGAAAGAGAAACTAAAAAAACAACCCCATTTCCCATTGGGGCAAAAAAATTCAGATACCTAGGAATAAAATTAACTGAAGAAGTAAAGAACCTCTTCACAGAAAACTACAGGTCATTGAAAAGAGAAATAGATGAAGATATAAAAAAGTGGAAGCATATACCATGTTCACGAATTGGAAGTATTAACATCATTAAAATGTCCATACTACCCATAACTATATATAGATTCTATGCAATTCCCATCAAATTACCAATGTCATACTTCACAGAACTAGAACAAATACTCCAAAAGATTATATGAAACCAAAAAAGACCCCAAATAGCCACAGCATCTTGAAAAACAAGAACAAAGTAGGGGGGATCACATTACCAGATTTCAGGTTTTACTACAAAACCTCTGTAATCAAAACAGCCTGGTACTGGCACAAAAGGCACAGAGGTCAGGGGAACAGAACAGAGAACCTGGAAGTTGATCCAAGAAAATATGCTCAATTAATATTTGACAAAGGTGGCAAGAGCATACAGTAGAGTCAAGACAGTCTCTTCAATAAATGGTGTTGGGAAAATTAGACAGCTGCTTCCAAAAAAATAAAGCCAGAACACCAACCTACACCTTACACAAGAATAAAGTCAAAATGGATAAAAAACTTAAATGTAACTCCTGAATCCATAAAAATTCTAGAAAATGTAGGCAACAAAATCTCAGATATCATACGCAGCAGAATTTTCACCGATACAACACCTAAGGCAAGACAAACAAAGAAAAAAATGAACACATGGGACTACATCAAACTCAAAAGCTTCTGCACAGCAAAAGAAATAACCATCAAAATGGAAAGGCTACCCACTATACGAGAGACCATAATCGCCAATGATATATTAGATAAGGGGTTAATTTCCAATATATATAGAGTGTTCATACAGCTCAACAAAAAAAAGACAAAAAACCCAATTAAAAAATGGTCAGAGGAACTAAATAGACACCTCTCCAAAAAGGACATACAAATGGCCAAGAGACATATGAAGAAATGCTCAACATCACTAATCATGAGAGAGATGCAAATTAAAACAACGAGGTATCAACTGACACCAATCAGAATGGCCACCATCAACAAATTATCAAACAACAAGTGTTGGTGAGAATGTGGAGAAAAGGGGACTCATGTACACAGTTGGTGGGAATGCAGACTGGTGCAGCCACTTTGGAAAACACTATGGTGTTACCTTCAAAAAGTTAAAAATTGAACTGCCATTTGACCCAGTGATCCCACTTCTAGGAATATACCCTAAGAAGCCTAAAACATCCATCAGAAACAATATATGTACCCCCATGTTCACAGCAGCACTATTTACAATAGCTAAGATCTGGAAACAGCCCAATGTCCATCAGTAGACGAATGGATAAAAAAGCAATGGTACATATACACAATGGAGTACTATGCAGCTGTAAGAAAGAAAGATCTCTTATCCTTTAAGACAGTTACTGTTGACATGGAGGGACCTGGAAAGTATTATCCTAAGCAAAACAAGCCAAGCAGAGAAAGACAAATATTACATGATCTCACTTATTTCTAGAATATAATGAACTAAACAAACTGATGAACAAAATAGACCCAGAGTCATAGCAGTAGGATACAGACTGATAATCCTCAGAAGGGGAGGGGGGGAGGGAAGGGATAAACCACAAAACTCACATGCATGTATGCATAACTGATGGACATAGACAACAAAGCTGGGGTCGGGCTAGAGGGGGATGGGGAGGAGTGTGTCCATAAGAGAAAAAAGGAGAAACATCTGTAACAAAAATAAATTAGATAAATAAATAAATAAATAAATAAATAATAAAATAAAAAATAATTATAAATGTAAAAAATTGCAAATGGCAAAGAAGAAGAAGTCTCCATGATTTTTATTGCAGTTAGATGATTTTTTAATAAAAATAAAAATTACCGCATGAGAGGCTCCAGTTCCATTAGCATAATTTTAAACATTTTCTAATATTAGCACTACATTCCACTGTGACTGGCCCACTGATTTTGATCCCAGCCAGCAAGCCAAGATGTTTGCCTTTTCTAGGTTAATCCTTTTTAACACACACCATCCATTCAACTCTCTCTCTTTCTCCATCTCCATTTTTCTCTCCCTCCCTCTCTCTCATTTTTAGCTTCAAAGTCCTGGATCCTGTGCTGTAATTGACCCCAAGGCAGCAGCCATTCCCATTCCCATCCCAATGATTATACCAAGGACAGAAATGTCCCTGAATTAATCCATCACACTGGCATGGATTCTAATGAGTGGGAAATGCCAAAAATGATCCATCATCGCTGCAATTAGAAAATCATATCATAGTTCAGCCTGAACAACCAGTAAAGAAAATGTCTGAAGCGTACAGAGAAGGCCAGGTGTGGAAAGCAATTTCTGGTCCTGGGAGCTGTCTCTATGATTTATGTCCACACTGCTGTGCCAATACACGGGCACACACATTACCCCAGAGTACCTGTGTGTACTCATCCTGGGTTTTGAAAAACTAGATGAATCTTCTGAGTTGAATTTTAAAAGGTTATTGGACCAAAATGCAATGCCACAGTGCCCTCCAGTGCTCTGATCTATTTAGAGTATTTCTTGAATGGTAGGACTCTTGCTTTAACACCATATGATGTTTTTACTTTTGATTTTAAGAGAAGGTAAAAAACATGAATAACATTAACTGTAACAATAACAACATGTTTTTCCATATACCTACTCCACTTTTAAAATGTGTCTTCTTTCTGCATTGTCTCATCTCACTTTTCTCATTGTCCACTTCTCTCTCCAACAGTTCTGTGTTCCTTGGTGCTCACCTCGCCAAGGTGGCAGACCAACCATTCTTCCCAAGGCTCCTGTTATTCCTGTGGCAGTCTAATGAGGCAGGGACAGTACATTCTCCGCTTTTCCTACCAGAGGTTATATGAGAAAAGTGCCCTAAAAACAATGTGCCACCTTCTCAGTTGTATAAAAAAATTTTTGGTCTGTCCTCTGAGTAATTGCATAATTACTAATTGAGTGATACTTCGAAAGTTTCTTCAACTCTTTCAGCCTCAGTTACTTTAACTGTAAAATAAGAATAAGAGGTGGACAACCAAACCCGAGCAATGCAGAGACGTGGAGCAGAAGGTTCCTGTGCTGTTGAATGGAGCAGCCGGTACTGCAGTAAGTGGCCCTTCAGGGAGCTTCTCCCTATGCCTCAGGGAGGTCCCTCGATTTTTAAAGATGCCAGGTCTTCCCTGGGAGGAGGCAGTGGGAGCAGCTAGGGCCCAGCAACCTGAGCCCACCAGTGTACCTGGCACCATCGGACCAGTGGACACTCTGTGTCAACACAGACCTGTGAACAGTAGTGGAGCTCCCAAGGTGCCGGTCGAGAAAGCTGCAGACAGCCCAGAACCCCGCACCATCCCCCACAGTAGCAGCCCAATCAGAGTCAAAATATACCCCCAGCAACAGAAGCTGGGGAGCAGACATCCATCCCCAGGCAACAGAAGCACAGACCAGCAGCTGAGACCCATCCCAAAAACTATAGCAAAGGCTGAGCACGAGTTGAGCCCTATGGGGCAGCAGCACTCCGCAGCCACCAGCAGTGGGACCGGGGGCTCCACAGAGGCCTGTGCAGCCCAGTACCCCACAAGTGCAGTGGGAAGTTGGACCCCAAGAGAGACTGGGGTGATCCATCTGCCCGCCTGTGATACCTGCAGGGTGCTGGGGCACCAGAGAGGCCTGTATGACCCAGCAGGGACTGTGCAATCTAGTTACCCATGGGACCTGTGGGGTGCTGCAGCACCAGAGAGGCCTGTGCGACCATGGAGGGACTGTGCAATCTATTTACCCCCGGCACCTGCTGGGTGCTGATTCACCAGAGAGGCCTGTGTGACACAGCAGGGACTGTGCCTTTCAATTACCCATGGGACCTGCGGGGTGCTGACACACCACAGAGGCCTGTGCGACCCAGCACCCCATAACTTAGGCATAGAGTCAGGTCCCCAAAGGGACTGTGCAATCCAGTTACCCATGGGACCTGAAAGATGCTGGGGCACCAGGAAGGCCTGTGTGACCCACCTGCTCACAAGATAGGCATAGATTATGTGAAAAACAGAGGCGGAGTGAATAGAAGCTACACAGACAATCTCCCAGGACCAAAAAGCAATTACAACTAAAATAAAGCCAAATCCTCAGAAAGAAAGCTACAGAAAAGCAGCAGGACAGGACCATATAACCAGAGACACAGGTAGAATCTGTGGAGGCAGGAGAGGGTGGCAGGCTGGGAACCCACGACCAGCAGCAGTCAGCTGTGAACAGTGCCCTTGGGGAATAAAAACCAAGCCCACGCCACAGTGCAGAGAGCCAGAACAAAGTGCTAAAATAGCCACAGCCACTCACCCAGGGGCTATGGCAGAGGGAGGGCGGACTGGGCTAGAACTCTTTGGGAACAACCAGGATTTGGAGGGCACTCAAACTTTTGGCTGAGTTACAGCCACAAAGGACAGTGGCCAGTGTGCTCCTTCCCAAACTGTGGGAAAAAGCAGCAGCCCCACCCCCCTTGAAGATTCAGCCTTTCCCAGGTGAGGCAAAGAAATGCAAATTGAGGCTCATTAATAACCAGCATCTATCACACCCTCTGGATATCTTCTTATGCACAACATCTGGGCTATATTCCAAGCCACTGAGTAACTGAGACTACTAGCCATCAGGAAAAAGCTAGAGATAACTGAACCTTTCCTGGGCTTGCAAATTTACCCAGGAAAGTAAGACTTGACAGGGGTGTTTAACATGGGCCCACCCAGGCTCATCCAAACCCAGCAGAGGGAGCCACAAACAGCAGAACACCAACACCCACAGGAAAAATTTGGCAGGCTCCAAAACCCACTGAGATAACCAAAATGGTGAAACAAAGAAACAAATCCCAAATAAAAAAAATAAGAGAACTCTATCAAAGATTAGATAACTGAAATCCAGCTAAGCAAATTATCAGAGGTAGAGTTCACAGCCATGATCTTGAGGAAGCTCAACAGTATGAGTAAGGACATCAGCACCATGAGTAAAGATATAGAAACATTGAAAACCAACCAAGTGGAAATGAAGAATGACATAACAGAAATTAAGAATATATAGGAAGGACTAACCAGCAGAGTAAAGGAAGCTGAGGACTGGATCAGTGAATTAAAAATCAGGGTAGAAAAAAACCAACCAATCAGAAAATCAAAAGGAAAAAACAAAACACAGGAAGACACCTTAAGAGAACTGTGGGACAACTGGAAACGTAATAACATTCACATCATAGAAGTCCACCAAGAGGAAGAAAATGGGCAAGTGTTAGAAAAAATATTTGAAGAAATTATGACAGAAAACTTTCCTAACTTGGTGAAGGAAGAAGGCATTCAAGTTTAAGAAGCACAGAGAGCCCCAAGTAAGAAGAACCCAAACAGGCCCACACCAAGACACATAGTAATTAAAATGCCAAAAATTAAAGACAAAGAGACAATTGTAAAGACAGCAAGAGATAAACAACAGGTTACCTACAAAGAAAACCCCATAAGGCTCTCATCTGACTTCTCAAAAGATACACAACAGGCCAGAAGGGAGTGGCATGAAGTAATCAAGGTCATGAAAAACAAGATCTAAATCCAAAATTACTCTATCCAGAAAGGCTATCATTCAAAATAGAAGGCCAAATAAAGAGCTTTCCAGACAAAAAAAAAAAAAAAAAAGGATAAGGGAATATATTAACACCAAACCAGCACTGCAAGAAATGTTAAAAGGATGGCGGTAATTAGTAGAAGAAATAGGAAGAAAAATAGAACCACACTAAACAAAAATGGCAATAAATAAGTACATATCAGTAATCATCTTAAATGTGAATAGTTTGAATGCTCCGATAAAAAGACACAGAGAAGCTGACTGGACAAGAAAGCATGACTCATATATATGTTGTTTACAAGAAACCCACCTGACAACAAAAGACTCACATAGGTTGAAAGTGAAGGGATGAAAAAAAATCTTTCAAGCAAACAAAAATCAAACAAAGCTGGGATAGCAATACTCATATCTGATAAAGTAGATTTCAAAATGAAGACCATAACTAGAGGCAAAAAAGGCCACTACATAATATTGAAAAGATCTATCCAAAAGGAGGATATAACCTTGGTAAAGATATATGCACCGACATATATTAAAAATCTTTTGGAGGACTTCAAAGGAGAAATCGAGAGCAATACAATCATAGCAGGGAATTCAATACCCCACTGACATCACTGGATATCTTCAAGACAAAAACTTAACAAGAAAACAAAGACTCTAAATGAAGTGCTAGATCAAATTGATTTAATAGATATCTACAGAGAATTACATCCCAAAACCGCAGAATTCATATTTTTCTCAAGTGCACATGGGACATTCTCAAAAATAGACCACATGTTAGGGCACAAACTAAGTCTCTACAAGTTCAAAAAGATTGAAATCATATCAAGCATCTTCTCAGATCACAATGGCATGCAACTAGAAATCAATTGCAACAAGAACAAGCAAAGACATTTGAAAACATGGAGAATAAATTTCATGTTATTGAACAATGAATGGGTTACCATGGAAATCCAGGAAGTAATTTAAACTTTCTGGAAACCAATGAAAATGAACACACAACAACACAAAATTTATAAGATGCAGTGAAAGCAGTTCTGAGAGGGAAGTTCGCAGCACTACAGGCCTACCTCAAGAAGCAAAAAAAATTTCTAATAGACTATCTAACCTCATAACTTAAAGAACTAGAAAGCAAACAAAAAGAAAACCCCAGAGCAAGTAGAAGGAAGGAAATAGTAAAGATCAGAGCAGAAATAAATGACATGGAGACCAAATTAAAAAAAAACAAAAACAATTCAAAGGATCAATGAAACAAAGAGCTGGTTCTTTTAAAAGATAAACAAGATTGATGGACCCTTAGCTAGACTCACCAAGAAACAAAGATAGAAAACCCAGAAAGATAGAAATACAGAAAATCAGAAATGAAAGAGGAGAAACAATAACTGACATCACAGAAATATAAAGGATTGTTAACAGATATTATGAACAATTATATGGCAACAATGTCGACAATCTAAGCAAAATGGACAAATTTCTAGAAATACATAGTCTCCCATAACTGAAACTGGAAGAGATAGAAAACTTGAACAGACCAATAATAACAGAAGAAATTGAAGAGGTAATCAAGACTCTCCCAGCAAACAAAAGCCCAGGACCAAACGGCTTCATGGGGGAATTTAACTGAACATTCAAAGAAGAACTAACACCCATTCTCCTCAAACTATTTCATAAAATTCAAGAAGAAGGAAAGACTTCCAAATTCATTTTATGAGACCAGCATAATTCTAATTCCAAAACCAGAAAAACACACTACAAAGAAAGAAAACTACAGACCAATATCCCTGATGAACATAGATGCCAAAATCCTGAACAAAATACCAGCAAATCAAATCCAACAATACATCAAAAAATTATTCACCATGACCAAGTGGGATTCATCCCAGGGATGTAAAGCTGATACAACATTTGCAAATCAATAAATGTGATATTCCACATAAACAAAATGAAAGATAAAAATTATATAATCATATCAATATACGCCAAAAAAGCATTCAACAAAATCCAGCATTTATTTCTGATAAAAACGCTCAACAATGTGGGGATAGAAGGATCATATCTTGACATAATAAAGGCCATATATGAAAGACCTACAGCCAATATAATACTCAGTGGCCAAAAACTAAATAATTTCCCTTAAGAACAAGAACAAGACGAGAATGTCCACTTTTGCCACTCTCATTTAACATAGTACTGGAAGTCTTAGCCACAGCAATCAGACAGGAAGAAAAAATAAAAGGGATCCAAATGGGAAAAAAGGACATGAAACTGTCATGATTCGCTGATGACATGAGACTATACGTAGAAAACCCCAAAGATGCCATCAAAAATTTACTAGACTTAATAAATGAATTTGGCAAAGTAGCAGATTACAAAATTAATGTCAAGAAATCGACAGCATTCTTATACACCAATGATGAACTCAGAGAAAGAGAAACTAAAAAAACAATCCCATTTAGCATCACAGCAAAAAAATTAAGATACCCAGGAATAAATTTAACCAAAGAAATAAAGGACCTATTCTCAGAAAATTACAGGTCATTGGAAAGAGAAATATAAAAAAGTGGAAGAACATACCTTGCTCATAAATTGGAAGAAATAACATCATTAAAATGTCCATATTACACAAAGCAATCTATAGATTCAATGCAATCCCCATCAAAATACCAACGACATACCTCACAGAACTAGAGCAAATACTTCAAAAGTTCATATGGAACCAAAGAAGACCCTGAATAGCCACAGCTATCTTGAAAAAGAAGAACAAAGTTGGAGGGATCACATTAACAGATTTCAGGTTATGCTACAAAGCCACTGTAATAAAAAAAAAGCCTGGTACTGGCACAAGAACAGGCATATAGACCAGTGGAAGAGAACAGAGTACCCAGAAATGGACCCAAGGCAATATGCTCAATTAATATTTGACAAAGGAGGCAAGAGCATACAATGGAGTAAAGACAGCCTCTTTAATAAATGGTGTTAGGAAAATTGGACAGCTACATGCAAAAAAAAAAAAAAAGAAACTAGACCATCAACTTACAACCTACACAAGAATAAACTCAAAATGGATAAAAGACTTAAATGTGACTTGTGAATCCATAAAATTCTAGAAGAAACTGTAGGCAACAAAATTTTGGACATCATATGCAGCAGAATTTTCACTGATCCATCACCTAAAGGCAACAGAAACATGAAGGAAAATGAACACATGGGCCTACATCAAACTCAAAAGCTTCTGCACAGCAGAAGATACAATCATCAAAATGGAAAAGCAACCCAGTGAATGGGAGAGCATAATTGCCAATAATATATCAGATAAGGGGTAAATTTCCAATATATATAGAGTGCTCATATAACTCAACCAAAGGAAATCAAAGAACCTAATTAAAAAATGGGCAGGGGAACTAAATAGACACCTCTCCAAACAGGACATACAAATGGCTGAGAGACATATGAAGAAATGCTCAACATCACTAATCATGAGAGAGATGCAAATTAAAACAACAGTGAGGTATCACCTCACACCTGTCAGAATGGCCGCCATCAACAAATCATCAAACTACAAGTGTTGGCGAGGGTGTGGAGAAAAGGGGACTCTAGTACACTGCTGGTGGGAATGCAGACTGGTTCAGCCACTATGGAAAACAATATGGTGTTACCTCAAAAACTTAAAAATTGATCTTCCATTTGACTCAATGATCCCACTTCTAGGGTTATACCCTACAAAGCCTGAAACACCAATCAGAAGAATATATGTACCCCCAAGTTTGTAGCAGCACTATTTACAATAGCTAAGATCTGGAAACAGCCCAAATGTCCATCAGCAGACGAATGGATAAAAAAGCAGTGGTACATATACACAATGGAGTACTATGCAGCTGTAAGAAAGAAAGAAAGATCTCTAAACCACAGAACTTATATACAAGTATGCATAAACAATGGACATGGACAACAAAGCTGGGGACAGGGCAGGGAGGGGGGAAGGAGGAATCAGTGGGGGGGAAAGGAGAAACATCTGTAACAAAAATAAATTAATTAATTAAATAAATTTTAAAAAAAGAAAGAAAGAAAGATCTCTTATCCTTTGAGATGACATGGAGAGACCTGGAAAGTATTATCCTAAGCCAAACAAACAAGCCAAACAGAGAAGGACAAGTATCATATAATCTCTCATTTGTGGAATATAATGAACATAACAGTCTGAGGGATGGGGTAGTCCCAGAGGCGTGAAAGTGGGGTACAGACTGACAATCCCCAGAAGAGGAGGTGGTGGGGAGATATAAACCACAGAACTTATATGCATGTATGCATGAACAATGGACATGGACAACAAAGCTGGGGACAGGGTTGGGGGGAGGGGGAGAGGGCAATCAGTCAGGGGAAAGGGAGAAACATCGGTAAAAAAATTAATTAATTAATAAAAAATAAAAATAAAAAATAAATCTGCATGGCTGCTTTTAATAATACAGCATTTAAAGCTCTTGAAAAACATCATGTAAAAAATATATATCCATGGTTACTGTTTTATCTCATTCTTGTGTACTGACACACAAAAAATACATTATAGTTTTTCATGATGCCGACCTAATTTTAATAATTGGACTAAAAAAGAACTGGTTTTACATTATTTGTGTAACATAATAAAACCAAAACATAATGCAGTTATGGTGACCAGATTGGTACCAAAGAGTCCATTGGAATTGACAAAAAGGAGTTGGTATTAGGGCGAAATTTCTTTCAATAAACAATTTAGCAATTTTTTAAAAAGAAAACATATAATAGCACTTTCTCTGATTTAATCACTGGATCATATAGGGAAACATCTGTTTCTAATGTTATTATGCCTGCTTTTTATTTGGTCTAAAGTCATTAGTGTGCTGAATACCTCAGGCAGCCTATAAAAAGTAGTTTGTGTGATAGATGCAGTGTACTCTTTGGAAACCATTCATCCATGCAAAATAGCAGGTGATGGAAAAACTCTTTCAGAATTCAGATAAAATGACAAACAATCTTCTCATGATGAATTTAATCTTTGATATCTGAGTAGCTCAGTGGAACTTGAGTTTTTTAATCTTCACATCAATGGCTCAAAATGTGTAGATTTAATAATAAAGAGTTAGATAAATTGCAATATAAATGGGCTGCATCGTTCTCCTTCCCCAGGAAATCCTTGAGGATTTGGTGCAAATATAAATAAATAAAGCATGGAAAACTAAAGTTAACAGTATAAAGGGACTTGGAACCAAAGCACAACATCAGGAAAATTGCACAAGTAATGCATCTCTCTATTTGTGAGCTGCTATTGCTTAAATATTGAGGGTGAAGATACTGAGAGGTCAATGGATCATCTGGCTGGAGTTTCAATGTTGGCAGGTTTTTTGGGTGCAGAAGTACTAAATTTAACAAAGGTCAGAAATTATAAAAAATCTGGACTATGGGATGGGTTATATGTATAGAGTTATAGAAAGCAAATACCTGTTTAGGAATATATGATTATATTAATATATTTTTTAAATGACCACATACTGAAATGTTGAAAATGTAACAATCATCTTTATTTGTAACACTGGGCAGACCCTCTGAGAGTCATGCACAATTCTTCAGTGTCTCATCGAGTCACGAGAACAGGGGTAAGTTTTGAATGCTGTGTGGGTAGCATAGCAGGGGCATTTGACCATCATGCTACCTGGCTCTTTGTATCTTGAACAACTGTTGCATCAGGTCACTGAAGAAGGGGCTGCACTTAAGGTACATTTAGCCTTGATTATATTTTAACCCACATATTTCTCTACCAGCAGAACTGCCCCAAACTACTGCAAAGTGCTTATGGAATGCATTTTTTAAACTATTTATCCTGTTTTATTCATCAGAGTCACACAGACTATGACCGACCAATCTGAGTCATGCAAAGATCATTCTGCAGTTACAGCCTCATCCTCTTTTCTACTCCAAGGGCCCTAGTGTGCATAGTAGACCCTGAACCAGGGTCAAACCCTTTCTTCTTAGGCGTCGCCAGCACAGAGGGAAAGATTCTGATCATAAGGTGGGATCCTCTCAGATGGTGAGATCCTCCAGCCACTGTCCTTTCTCTTTGACGCTGCCCACTTTGAATGAAGTTGACCAAACTCCAGCTCTGTTTTCTGATGTCTGACTCTGCTTTGTTGCCATCTGGGATGGGACAAGGGTCTGTGGAGAAGTTGCTGGGCTGCTTGTTCTCAGTCTGGCCAAATGGCTCTAGTCTCATTCTATGATCTGTAATTAGCTGTCACTGCAAGTAGGTATTTGAAGGTCATATTAATTATAGCAAGAGAAAGAGGAGAGAATGCCAAGGGCAAAATGTCTACAAGATAAAAAATTAGTTTCAGCAAGCTATGTTATAAATGTTCTAGAGAGGATTAAATAAACTAAAATTCATTTTAATACATTTTATTTTAGAATGGATATATATTTACAGAAAACTTGCAGTGTCCATATACCACACAACCAACCCCACTGTATTATTAGCATCTTACATTAATATGGTGCATTAGTCGCAAATATATGTATACTGATGAATTAGTATTAATCAAAACCCAAACTTTATTCAGATTTCCTTAGTTTTTTACTTTGTATTTTTTGTTTTGTTTTTAATAAATATTGTGAGCGCGTGTGTGCGCGCGCGTGTGTGTGTTTTGTTGTTCCAGGAGTTCATTTAGGATTCCACCTCGCATACCACATCACAATTACTCATCATGCCTTATTAGATTCTTTTTGGCTGTAATATTGTCTCAGATTTTGCTTGTTTTGACTGGAGGTATTGTTTAGACTACCTCTGGAATGCTATTTGACATTTTTCTAGTTAGACTGGGCCTAAGGGCTTTTGGAAGGATGTTAACAGAGGTAATGTCATTTTCATCATATCATGTCAAAAGCCTTACTATTATCATTATTAATTTCTGTTGTTGATATTGACCACCTTACTGATGAAGTATTTGTAAGATTTGTTCATTTGTAAAGTTACTCTTTCTACCCTTTTTACATTTATTTATATCAATATGGACTCATGGAGATTTATTTTATACTTTGGGTGCAATCCAATTCTGCTTTATTTGTTGTTGCTGAAATTGTTCTCGCTTCAGCCATTGGGAACTTTTTCTGTTGGCTCCTGTGCCCTTTGGACATGACCATCAATGATGTTTCTTCTTGCTTTTGTTTTCTGAGTACCTCCTGACTTTCTGCTTTAAGAAGGTGTTCCAGGCTTATATTTTGTATATCCTGTTCTAGTCCTAGAATCATCATTTCTCCAAATGAGCTCTGGTTCCTCGTATTAGAAAATGTTATCAATAGTCAAAATCTGTGTGCTAGCTGTGCTCCTTGCATTGAGATGTCATTTCTTCAAGCTCCCTTATTCTGAGTAAAGGAGTAAGCATGTGTATAGTAATCCACATATATAAACATATTTGTACATATTTCTGTGTGTAGCTATCTGCATCTATATTAACCAAAACATGATTCCATACAGATGTCTCCAATTTAATCTGTTAGCATATGGATCATTCATTCTCTCTGGCTTATCTATAACCTGTCACTCTAAAAGTGAGAAACTGTCTTTCACCGTCTGCCAGTCACCAACTTAATTGTTCCATTTCAATGTACATGTATAGTGATTTTATAATTTTTAATCTGTACAGCAGTGAGAAATAACCTTGTTAACAAGACCACAGTGACTGTGCACATTTTATTTTGCCTTTAATCTTACAGATTCTGATCATTTTCTGAAGTTATCAAGTGCATCGTTTATTTGTAATGCAGTTAGGTTCTTTTGTGACCATTTGCATTCTGTTCTGGGATCTCTTAATCTCCTAAATAAATAATGTTTTAAAATTTTGCATACTTTCAGATTCACACTTTTTTCTGTAAATGTCTACTGGTATTAACATGTGCACAGCGTTGTGTATTCAGTATCACAGTATCACATAAAATGAATTCACTGCTCTTAATTTTCCTGTGCTTCATGTACTCACCCCTCTGTCTGAACCCCTGTGGCCACTGACCGGTTTGCTCTCTCTGCAAGTTTACCTTTTCCAGAAAGTCATGCAATGGGAGTCATGTAGTACGAAGTCTTGTAAGGCTGGTTTCTTTCAATTAGCAATATACATTTTGTTTTGTTTTGTTTTGCTGGGTAGTATTCTATTGTACATGTACATCACATTTTTGTTTAAAAAAATTTTTTTACCTATTGAAGGCATATTGGTTGGTTCCAGTTTGGAGCAATTATTAATAGCACTGCTATAAATATTTGCTGGTTTTCATGTAGACATGTCTTTAGAATAGTTGGGTAAGTAAATAGGTATATGATTGATGGACTGTATGGTTTATTTTTAAAATACCATGTTTATCTTTAAAAAGAACTTCTAAACTGTTTTTTTTTTTTTTATCCTCACCCGAGGACATTTTTCCATTTTTTGTTCAGGTAGAGTGGGAGGGAGAGAGAGGAACAGAGAGAGAGAAACATCGACGTGAAAGGGACACATCGAGTGGCTGCCACCCGCACAACCGACCAGGGCCGGGGACAAACTGCAACCGAGGCACGCGCCCGTAGCGGGAACCGAACCCGGGTCTCTCAGGACCGCAGGCCGATGCTGTAACCGCTGAACCAAACCGGCCAGGGCTAAACTGTTTTCTCAAATGACTTTTTCACTGCTCATAGGAATGAATCACAATTTGGGTGTTGTCACTTTTATGGGATAGGTTTGAGCTAATAGGTACAGATTGTTAATTCATTGTTTTATTTTGCTTTTTCTGTAATAACAAATAAGGTAAAGTATATTTTCATATGCTATCTGCCAACTATATGTCTTCTTTAGTCAGGTGACTTTTCAGATAATTTTCCACTTTTAAATCGAGTTTGTTTTCTTATTGAGTTTAAGTATTCTATCTATATTGTGCATACAAGTCCTATATCAGATATGGTTTTAAAAAATATTTTCTCCCAATATGTGGCTTATTTGTTTATTCTTATAACAGTGTCTTAACAGAGCAGAAGTTTTTAATTTTAATAAAGTCCAATTTTTTGTCTTTCATGGATTTTGCTTTTGTTCATGCTCTAAAAACCTCATCACCAAATACGAAAGCATCTTGATTTTCTCTTACACTGTCTTCTAAAAGTTTTATAGTTTTGCATCTTACATTTAAGTCTATGACCCATTTAGAACAAAAGTATCTCTCTACTTATTTATCTCTAACTCCACTGTGTAAATTTTGATAGATTGCATCAAGAAATTGGTCCATGTTATCTAAATTGTTCAATCTGTGAATAGAGTTGTTCATAGTGTTTTTTTAATTATTTTAATGTGTAAGGTATAGTTAAGACCCTCTTTTATTTCTAACATTAGCGACTTGCATTTTATGTCTTTTGGTTGTTCTTTGCTTGGGTCAAGATTTATCATTTTAATGAACATCTCAATAATCAATCAGCTTTTGGTTTCATTGATTTTCTCTATAGTTTTCTCATTTTCAGTTTAATTGATTTCTGCTCCTATTTGGATCCCTTGTCTTCTGCTTGTTTTGAACTTTATTAACTCTCCTTTCTCTAGACTCATAAAGTGGCAGCTTCAGTTATTATGTGAGATCTTTATTCTTTTCTAATATAGAAGTTTAATCATCTAAGTTTCACTCTAAATACCACTTCTACTGCATCTTACACATTGTGAAAAGCTGTATTTTCATTTATGTTTAGTTCAAAATATCATTTTTAATTTATTTTGTAACTTCTTTGATCCAGTATTTATTTAGAAATATGCTATTTAATTTCCAAATATTTGAGAAAATTTCCAGCTATATTTCTTTTACAAATTTCTTGCTTAATTCCATAGTGGTCTGAGAATATTATATTGATGACTTTTGTTCTCTTGAGCAGTGTCTTATGTTTTCATTCATACTCAGAGAGTGAGTTAAATTTTACTTTTAGGTGTATATAGATCCGATTCATTTCAGGACCTTGCTGGACAATGGGAAGAATCAGCTCACATATCTTCCCAGGCTCGGAGGAAGATTATATATTCCATTTCTCATCAAAATTAGGTTGGGGCCATATGACTGAATTCTGGCCAAAAGAATTATAGTAGAAATGTTGCATATCACTGTCAGGCATGTCCCAATCTCAATTAGGTATCCCAGGATTTGTTATGTTAGCAATTACAATTACATTACTACAGCAGAAAAGAAGATATGATATGATATATATATACATATATATACATATATATATATAGCATAGCATACATTTGCTTGAACCCATAAATGATATTTAGAATTAGAATTGGTAATTCTAAAATTAAAATTAAATAATTAATATTAATAATTTCTTTCAGTTTAATGGTACTTTAAAACCAGCTGTGCGTGTTTTTTCTAAAAGTGTAGCCTTAGGGTTATCTTTATCAAATTCACTGCTTTTAAGAGAAAGATTACCATTTCTTAACTTGCTAAATCAGAATGTATGTGTCACTCCAAATTTTTAATAAAAAGAAAAACAAGATACATCTAACTGGCTAAATTTAGCCAGAGAATGCATAAATTTTACAAGCTCTTTCATATGAGACATTTCATTTGATCTACATGGAAACTTACTTGATTTACCAGGAATTTTTAAAATGTTTTATTTGCATTTCTATTTATATCCTTCCTGTTCTAATACAAAGAGAAAAAGAGAAAGAAAATTTTCTATATGTATGTACCAAAATTAGTTTTTTAAAAGGAAACTGAGCTGAATAGAACCAGGAATATAGTATGATGAAGCCTATTAAAAGTTTAATATTTAAAATGTGTACCAGATGGTGGGACCTTTCTGGCCCCCTAGAGTTTCAACAAGCCTCTGAGCTTGGGCTCTGACCAGCTTGCAGACTTTCGGGTGCCATGCCCAAGACACGTCAAGGCCCTGGATTTCATATTAGTGACACAGAACCTTGTAAATCCATTTGATTTCAAAAACTGAGAAGTCTATATGAATTTCAAGAGATACAGCCCTTGCTGTAGGGGCCCAACCCCTTCAAAGGGAACAGGTTATTATTTCTCTTTCAAACTAAGAATCAATATCTGCAATCATTCCCTGGAGGAGTGTGGTTAAAAACAAAACAAAAATGAAGTGTGCACTTGTTTTCTTGCTCTGTTAATAAATAGCAGATTTCATTCTATGGGGCCACGCTAAATTTATAAAGAACACTTCAAGCCAGACAAACTTGATTGCTTTATTGTGTGTGCTTTTTTTTTAATAAACTCACCAACTTAGTGGATAGCAGTTCACAAACACATATCCAAAAAGATCTTGCTTAAAAATGTAACCCAAACTATCTTAGCTGCAAGTACTATCACACAGATAGAAAAGTCAATGAAAAAAAAAATGACCATAAAAAAAAGATAGTAAGCCCTGGCCGGTTTGGTTCAGCGGTTAGAGCGTCGGCCTGTGGTCCTGAGAGACCCGGGTTCGGTTCTCGCTAGGGGCGCGTACCTCGGTTGCAGTTTGTCCCCGGCCCTGGTCGGTGGTGCGGGTGGCAGCCACTCAATGTGTTCCTTTCACATCGATGTTTCTCTCTCTCTCTCTGTTCCTCTCTCTCCCTCCCACTCTACCTGAACAAAAAATGGAAAAATGTCCTCGGGTAAGGATAAAAAAAAAAAAAAGATAATAAAAAATGCTAACAAAAAAATCTATTATGGGCACTTAAAATCTAAATGAATATTATATAAAAGAGGCTAAATAGCAAAGTTTTCATTTCTCATGTTGCCTACTCAGTTGAGAAACTTTGTGAATAACCAGGCGAATTGTTTTACTTCGCTCTTCAAAAGCATATACCATATTTAGAAAACCAGCTATTGGTTTACTCATGTTTATTAGACTGTAAATATTAATTCTCTACTCCAGAACATAACCATGCTTAAATTCTAAGAAAATCCTGACAAGTGCAAGGGATACTTTATTAATTTCTTATATGTTGTTGCACAGTGGGGGGCAGTGAAAGTGGGGGAGGTGTGTTTAGAACTGAAGTCAATATCATGGGTGTGCAGTATGTGGTATTCTCATTTAAGACAGGACACTGTAACTGCACAGTTAATTACATGACTCACTGTGTACCCAAATTATATAGAACCAGCCTGAAAGATTAGGGTGCTATTGCTTTTGTGTATAGCTGAATTCTCTCATTTCCCTGTGTCAATTGGCAGCATGGGGTGTTAATTAAAAACATACCTTAGAGTCTTGGTTTGCCTCTTTGAAACTGAATAAACTTGCAGATATCTCATCACCAATCTTAACTTCTGTTGCCTTAACCAAAACTCAATGACACAACACAGTTACTTACCTCAATGAGTCTAAGAGGTATTAAGTACAAATCATATGATATTGAAAATGTTGAGAGATATTAAAAGTTCACATATAGCCCTAGCCGGTTTGGCTCAGCAGTTAGAGCGTGGGCCTGCAGTCCAGAGAGACCCGGGTTTGGTTCCCACTAAGGGCATGTACCTCGGTTGCAGTTTGTCCCCAGCCCTGGTTGAGTTGTGCAAGTGGCAGCCACTCAATGTATGTCCCTTTCACATTGATGTTTCTCTCTCTCTCTCTTCCTCTCCCTCCCTCTTGCTCTATCTAAACAAAGAATGAAAAAATGTCCTCCAGCCCTGGCCAGTTTGGCTCAGCGGTTAGAGTGTTGGCCTGCGGTCCGGAGAGACCCAGGTTTGGTTCCCGCTAAGGGCATGTACCTCGGTTGCAGTTTGTCCCTGGCCCTGGTTGGTCGTGTGGGTGGCAGCCACTCGATGTGTCCCTTTCACATCGATGTCTCTCTCTCTCTCGTCTCTCTCTCCCTCCCACTCTATCTGTACAAAAAATGCAAAAATGTCCTCGGGTGAGGATAAAAAAAAAAAAAAATGTCCTCCAGTGAGAATGGAAAAAAAAAAAGTTCACGTATAGGTAAGTGGCTGTAAGCATCACAGGGTCTGATGTAAATGATGTGTTTAGCTATTTACCTAGCTCATAGTACGTACTCAACTATTAACGATGGTGATCATGGTTAGAATGATGTTGTGGGAAATAAAATTGGTCTACCTGGCTAGGAGACTGATGGTTTCCCAATTTTCTTTTAACGAAAAGTTGGAATCCTCCCCTCTCTCCTCTAATACTAGAACTTGTCTTCATAAGACCATGGTAGTCTTGTTTATCTGATTTTGAGTTTCATAGATCCCATGTTCAACCTATTTGATTAGTCACTTGTGAATTCCACACATTACCACATCCATGTTTTAAATTCCCACCTGTCATCCTCAATTCTGACATCTTTCCTTTATCATTAAATTGTATGGGTGAGATTCAGCAATCTTTTTTTTTTAATTAATTTATTTATTTTTGTCACAGATGTTTCTCCTTTTCCCCCCACTGATTCCCCCTGCCCCTCCCTCCCCACCCTCTCCTCAGCTTTGTTGTCCATGTCGATTGTTCATGCATACATGCATATAAATTCTGTGGTTTATCTCTCCCCCACCACCTCCTTTTCTGGGGATTGTCAGTCTTACCCCACTTCCATGTCTATGGGACTACCCCATTCCTCAGACTGTTATGTTCATTATATTCCACAAATAAGTGAGATCATATGATAGTTGTCTTTCTCTGTTTGGCTTGTTTCACTTAAGATAATCCCAGGTCCCTCCATGTTGTCTCAAAGAATAAAAGATCTTTCTTTCTTACAGCTGTATAGTATTCTATTGTGTATATATACCACTTCTTTTTTATCCATTCATCTACTGATGGACATTTGGGCTGTTTCCAGATCTTAGCTACTGTAAATAGTGCTGCTATGAACATGGGGGTACATATATTCTTTCTGATTGGTGTGTCAGGCTTCATAAGGTATATTCCTAGAAGTGGGATCACTGGGTCAAATGGCAGATCAATTTTTAAGTTTTTGAGGTAACACCATATTGTTTTCCATAGTGGCTGCACCAGTCTGCATTCCCACCAGCAGTGTACTAGAGTCCCCTTTTCTCCACACCCTCACCAACACTTGTTTGATGATTTGTTGATGGCAGCCATTCTGACAGGTGAGAGGTGATACCTCATTGTTGTTTTAATTTGCATCTTTCTCATGATTAGTGATGTTGAGCATTTCTTCATATGTCTCTTGGCCATTTGTATGTCCTGTTTGGAGAGGTGTCTATTTAGTTCCTCTGCCCATTTTTTAATTGGGTTCTTTGTTTTCCTTTTGTTAATTTGTATGGCACTCTATATAAATATTGGAAATTAACCCTTTATCTGATATATCATTGGCAATTATGCTCTCCCATTCAATGGGTTGCCTTTCCATTTTGATGATTGTATCTTTTGCTGTGCAGAAGCTTTTGAGTTTGCTGTAGTCCCATGTGTTCATTTTCTCCTTTGTTTCTGTTGCCTTAGGTGATATATCAGTGAAAATTCTGCTGCGTATGATGTCTGAAATTTTGTTGCCTACAGTCTCTTCTAGGATTTTTATGGATTCATGACTCACATTTAAGTCTTTTATCCATTTTGACTTTATTCTTGTGTAGGGTCTAAGTTGATGGTCTAGTTTCATTTTTGTATGTAGCTGTCCAATTTTCCCAACACCATTTATTAAAGAGGCTGTCTTTACTCCACTGTATGCTCTTGCCCCTTTGTCAAATATTAATTGAGCATAATGTTTTGGGTCCATTTCTGGGTTCTCTGTTCTATTCCATTGATCTATGTGTCTGTTCTTGTGCCAGTACCAGGCTGTTTTGATCACAGTAGCTTTGTAGTATAACCTGATATCCGGTATTGTGATCCCGCCTACTTCTTTTTCAAGATTGCCATGGCTATTCAAGGTCATTTTTGGTTCCATGTGAACTTTTGAAGTATTTGTTCTAGTTCTGTGAAATATGTCATTGGCATTTTGATGGGGATTGCATTGAACCTATAGACTGCTTTGGGTAGTATGGACATTTTAATGATGTTAATTCTTCCAATCCATTAACAAGATATATGCTTCCACTTTTTCTTCTATTTCTTTTTTCAGTGTCCTGTAGTTCTCTGCAAATAGGTCTTTTACTTCTTTGGTTAAATTTATTCCTGGGTATCTTAATTTTTTTGCTGGGATGGTAAATGGAATTGTTTTTTTAGTTTCTCTTTCTGTGAGTCCATCATTGATGTATAAGAATACCATCAATTTCTTGACATTAATTTTGTATCCTGCTACTTTGCCAAATTCATTTATTAAGTATAGTAGATTTTTGATGGAGTCTTTAAAGTTTTCTATGTATAATATCTTGTCATCTGCAAATCATGACAGTTTCACTTCCTCCTTTCCAATTTAAATCCCTTTTATTTTTTTCTTTATGTCTAATTGCTGTGGCTAAGACTTCCAGTACTTTGTTAAGTGGGCATTCTTGTCTTGTTCCTGTTCTTAAGGGAAATGCTTTTATTTTTTCCCATTGAGTATAATGTTGGCTGTTAGTCTTTCATATATGGTCTTTATTATGTTGAGATATGATCCCTCTATTACCAAATTTCTGAGCATTTTTATCAGAAATGGGTGCTGGATTTTGTCAAATGCTTTTTTAGTGTCTATTGATATGATCATATAATTTTTTTTTTTTATCCTCACCCGAGGACATTTTTCCATTTTTTGTTCAGGTAGAGTGGGAGGGAGAGAGAAAAACAGAGAGAAACATCGATGTGAAAGGAACACATTGAGTGGCTGCCACCCGCACAACCAACCGGAGCTGGGGACAAACTGCAATCGAGGTACGTGCCCTTAGCGGGAACCGAACCCGGGTCTCTCTGGACCGTAGGCCGACGCTCTAACCATTGAGCCAAATCGGCCAGGGCTGATCGTATAATTTTTATCTTTCATTTTGTTTATGTGGTGTATCACATTTATTGATTTGCAAATATTGTACCAGCCTTGCATCCCTGGGATGAATCCCACTTGGTCATGTGAATAATTGTTTTGATGTATTGCTGGATTCAATTTGCTAATATTTTGTTAAGGATTTTGGCATCTATGTTCATCAGGAATATTGGCCTGTAGTTTTTCTTCTTTGTAGTGACTTTTTCTGGTTTTGGAAATAGAATTATGCTGGCTTCATAAAACGAGTTTGGAAGTCTTCTTTCTTCTTGAATTTTTTGAAATAGTTTGAGGAGAATGGGTGTTAGTTCTTCTTTGATTGTTTGGTAAAACTCCCCCATGAAGCCATTCAGGCCTGGGCTTTTGTTTGCTGGGAGAGTCTTGATTACCTCTTCAATTTCTTCTGTTGTTATTGGTCTGTTCAAGTTTTCTATCTCTTCCAGGTTCAGTTTTGGGGGACTATGTGTTTTTAGAAATTTGTCCATTTCGCTTAGATTGTTGAATTTGTTGCCATATAATTGTTCATAATATTTGTTAACAATCCTTTGTATTTCTGTAATGTCAGTTATTATTTCTCCTCTTTCATGTCTGATTTTGTGTATTTGGGTTCTCTGTTTCTTGGTGAGTCTAGCTAAGGGTCCATTAATCTTGTTTATCTTTTCAAAGAACCAGCTCTTTGTTTCATTGATCCTTTGAATTATAAAATGCCTACTCTTTATGTAGTTATTATTCCAACAAGCTTCCCTAGGAAATTTATTTTATTATATTTCATAGATGATCACAAATTTCCACACACAATGTTAACCTTTGATTTCCTAGTGTGAGCTATATTGAGTCATTAATGCATTTATTAGTCTCTGCTGCAACATGTAATTTGTACATTTGTAAATACTGCCAGGAAAAATTGTATAGAACATTTTAGTATTAGTATGTCATGAGACACCAACATTCCACACACTGAGTATACTTGTGTATTCCTAGGTATTAGTCTTTGACATCACATATAAACAAATGTTATCAAAGCTTCTAGGAAACTTTAGAATTGTTGTTTTAGTGTTCTAATGAGTTGGACAACATGTGAGACTTCTAGTGAAGTGTTTGTAAACTCTGAGAAGTAATCATTACCAAGTTGGATTTTGGCAAACTGATCTTAGACAGATTATACTTTTTAAACTAAACTCCTACTAACTACATACAGAATGTTCATACATACTCTTTCTGGAAATGACATTATATTTTACAGAAAATACCAGCATCCACCCAATAGGTTCACCTGTGTATTCCTTCAAAAATAAAACCTACACCCCAAATTTTATGCATGCTTTAGCCTTGGACATCATGTATAGTAAATACATTTGCAAAAGTTACTAGCAAACTCTCTTCAGAACTGTGCAGTTATAGTGTTTCAATGAGCTGTGCATTGTGTAAAGCCTGTAGTGAAGAGTTTGAATACTATTGGAATTAATTTGTACCAATAGGAATTTTGGCTGACCATGTAATACATGCTCCCACTGTTTCAGCCAACTTCAAAGGATAGAAATTATATAAAATGTGTTTCTTGCTCTCATTATAGTTAATCTAGAAATTAGTAATAAAAGCTAACTAGAAAGTCCTTATATTTAAAATGCACTTCAAAATAATCCCCAAAATGAATCACAATTTCAGTTACAAATAATTAGAACTGAATAATAAAAACACTATATAAAAGCCCTATGGGAAAATGTAGTGGTAAATCCACATATTGGGGGGGTGGGGGAGCTAAAAATTCACAGCTTTTGCATCCATATTAAGAATACTAAATCCAGAATACTAAATTAAATTCAGAGAAAGTAGAAGACAGTCAGTGTGCATGTAGAGATGTCTGGAAGAGTGTGTACCTAAAACAATAGTTATTTTTACCTCTTAAGTTATGATTTTGAATTAATTTTATTTTTCTGTATAACTTAAGTAATCTTCAACAAAAACAGACATTGTCATTTTAGGTAATAAAGAAAAAGTACTAGGGGAAAATAAGATAATTTAAAAAACTAATGACAATCTAGATTGTTGTGGCAACAACAATGAAAACTTTTTCCTTGCTCACCCAGCCTGTCCTCCACACCTCTTGTTTCAGGGGAAAAAAAAAAAAATCCTGCTGTTCATTGGCAGCCTGCCTCATGTCCCAACACCATTATTTTATAAGGGATAGCTTTGCAACTGATTTAAGGAGACATCTTTATCATACAAAATTTATCAATGAATTGGGGTCAATTGCTAAACCTTCTATTCTGTTTCATTAATTAACATACAAATAAATACCAAAAACAATGAGGTAACATTTGTACATAAAATGTTTAGAAAATTGTGAAACATGGTGAAATGCAGGTTATTTAGGAAAAGTGCAGCACACTTGGCTGGTTATTTTTATAAGGCAACCCCAAAAGCCAGAGGACGTGGTGGATCAGGTCAACAGACTCCTGCTCAGTCTTAATGTCTAAAGCTAATGCAGTGATGCTGAGGTTCTCTTACAAATGCCAGGCTTTTCCCCAGAAATCTCTTAGGAAGGAATGTGGAAGAACTATAGGTTCTGTCTTAGCTTCTTTTTCCTTAACCACCAGTTTAAGTTCAACATGCAGCCCTGGCCACTTTTGCTCAGTGGTTAAAGCATCAGCTCATACACCAAAGGGTCATGTGTTTGATTCCTGTGGCCAAGGACACGTACCTGGGACCAGGGTTACCGGTTAGATCCCACACCACGTCAGGGAGGCAACTGATCCATCTGTCCCTCTCACATCAGTGTGTGTGTGTGTGTGTCTTTCTCTCCCCATCCCCCCCTCCCTTCCACTCTCTGAAATAAATAAATAAATAAATAAATGGAAAAATATCTGGTAAGGATTAGCAACAACAAAAGATTCAATGTGCAAAATGTGCCCAACTGCCACTTGTACTGAATTAATTATCTTTTTATAAAACATGTTTTTACTGATTTTTAAAGAAAGAGGAAGAAAGAGGGAAATAGAAACATTGATGTGATAAACATCCACTGGTTCTACCGGGAATGGAACTGGCAACCCCTTGGTGCATGGATCCATGGTAAACCACTGAGTTACTCCTGCCAAGCTTTTCTGGGTTAATTATAAGAGTTTTAAAACACTTCACTACATGTTTTACCCAGTGTGCAGGTCACTGAATCAATAAAACTGGACTGTACTAGAGAGTTTTTAGTGGAGTTTACAAATGTATTGATTATAGGATATGTCTTAGACTAATATATGTCATAACTGTTAGGAATATGTTTCACTCTATAAAAAAATAAAAATAAATAAAAAACCACCACACAGGAGGACCTCCGGTCAAGATGGCAGGCCTCCTCCCACAACCACACCAACATTACAGCTAAACTACAGAACAAACATCCTTCAGAAACGCCTGATATCAAGCTGAATGAAGTCCTACAACTACGAAATTAAAGAAAAAGCCATATCAAGACTGGTAGGAGGGGCAGAGGCCCAGTTGGGCTGGTCCCACACCAATGTGTAGTAGATAAAAATCAGAAAGACACCTCAGCTGAGAAAGTTCTCCCTGAGGACCAAGAGGTTCCTGTCTGACACCAGGCCCCCAGCTCAGATTCCAGTGCCAGGAAGAGAAGTCCCATAACTTTTGGCTGTAAAAATCAGCAGGAACTGAGGCTGAGGGAGGCTGAGGCTTCTGGAGCCACAGGCAGCTTGTGTTAAAGGGCCCACACACGAACTTACTCAGATTCATTCCTTCTGGGCTCCAGCATTAAGGAGGCAGCTTGAAAGTCACCAGAGACATACACGGAAGAACTTAGTTGTTTGGCATTGAGCTGAGGACTGGAGAGGCAGCTTTCTCCCAGACAGAACTGCTGTAGGAGGCCATTGTTCCTTTGGTGAGCCCTTCCCCCATGGGACCGGCAGACAGCTGCCATATCTGGGACTCCAGCAACCTGGCTCACACTGTTTTCCCCGCCCTGATAATTCACTGAGGCCCTGCCCCACCCAACTTTTGGGCCCACCCAAGCTGTTCCCGATTGGCCTGTTTTGGCTTCTGCTTCAGATTTCTCTTAAAAAAGTAGCATCTGGCCTCACTAATTAATCCCAGACCTGGCACTAGAAGCAGCAAGCCTTGGTTCACAACTTGGCTTTGCCTGGACACCTCCAAGCCCAGCACAGGAAGCAGCCACCAGCAGATCACTTTGTAGCTTATGCCTGGTGGGCCCGGGTGGAACACAGGCAGTGGCTGACATTGCCCCAGAGCCAGCACACCCAGTGGACAGCTTCAGACCACATTGAAGCACCACCACAACTCACTGGGTATAAGAGCCCTGCTGAAGTAAGTCTGTGTGTTGGGCCCCTGCACAGCTGATCATCCAAGGTAGTCAGAGCTCAGTGGTCAGGGGGCACAGCCAATCCTTGCAACTGATCAGCCTGATTAAATCCCTCCCATTGATGTGCCAACAGCAATCAAAATTCAATTACAATAGAACAGTGTAAAGTCCACATAAGGGGTACATCAGAGGGCCCAGCTGGGGTGGTTAGGGAAGCTGTGCCAATGGACCCTTCAGGACACCTCCTATAACAGGCCACTCTAGAAAGCTTAGGAGACATAGCAACTCTACCTAATACATAGAAACAAACACAGGGAGGCAGTCAAAAGGAGACAAAGCAACATGTCCCAAATAAAAGAACAGAACAAAATGCCAGGAGAACTAAATGAAATGAAGATAAGCAATCTAACAGAGGCAGAGTTCAAAACACTGCTTATAAGGATGCTCAATGAACTTAGTGAGAATTTTAAGGAATTTCATGAGAATGTCAAGAAACTTAATGAGGACCTCAAGAGCATGATAAAGGACCAGTCAGAAATGAAGGGTGCACTAACTGAAATAAAGAATAATTTACAGGGAATTAATAGTAGAGTTGGTGAAGCCAAGAAGCAAACTATCAATTTGGAATATAAGGAAGCAAAAAACAGCCAATCAGAACAGTAAAAAGAAAAAAGAATTTTTAAAAATGAGGGTAGTATGAGGAGTCAGTGAAATAATTTTAGTATACCAACATTCACATCATGGGAGTGCCAGAGGATAAGAGAGAGCAAGAAATTGAAAACCTATTTGAGAAAATGGTGGCAGAGTGAATGGAAGCTAAACAGATCATCTCCCAGGACCAAATTGGAATTACAACTAAAATAAAGACAAATTGTCAAGAAAAAGCAATAGAAAAGCAGCTGGAGAGGACCCATATAACCAGAGACAGGCAAAAACAAAAAAAACAAAAAACACTGACTCGAGCCTGGTAGGATCTACACAGGCATGAGAGGGTGGGCTGTGAGCCCAGGGACAGCAGCGGTCTTAGCTATGAGCAGCACCCTTGGGTTAAACTCCCAAGTGGCTCCACAGCCCAGAGCCAGGACAGATGCTAAAATAACCACAGGTACTCACCTTTGGCTGTGGCAGATGGAGGGGGGACTGGACGGGAACTGTGTGGGGACACTCAGAATTTGGAGGGCACTCAAAGCTTTTGGTGAGTTGCAGCCATGCAGGACAGTGGCCATCTTACTCTTTCCCAGGGCTCTGGGGAGAGGCGGCCCATCCCTCCGAGATTCAACCCCACCTGGTGGGCCATTGAAATGCAAATTGGGGCTCATTAACAACCAGCATCTGCTCCACTCTCCAGAAATCCCCTTACATTGAACACCTGAGGGAGTTTTTTATTCAACTGAGAACAGATGGCTCTTCAAGTAACTGTGACTAATAACCTCCAGGCAAAAGGCTAAAATATAACTGAACCATTCCTGGGCTTGCAACTCTACCCAAGAAAGTAAGACTTGACACTGGTGTTTAACGTGGGTCCTCCCACACTCATCCGAACCCAGTAGAGGGAGCCACAAACAGCAGAACACCAACACCCACAAGGAAAATTTGGCAGGCTCTAAAGCCCATTGAGATAGCCAAAATTATGAAACAAAAAAACAAATGTCAAATGAAAGAACAAGAGACCTCTACAGAAGATAACTGAGGTGCAGTTAAGAAAGTAAACAGAGCTAGAATTCAGAGCCATGATCTTGAGGAAACTCAACAGCATGAGTAAGAACATCAACACCATGAGTAAAGACATAGAAACGTTGAAAATCAACCAATAGGAAATTAAAAACCATCAAGAAGAAATCAAGAATAACATGGCAGAAATAAAGAACACAGTGGAAGGTGTAAACAGCAGAGTAGAGGAAGCTGAGGACTGGATCAGTGAATTAGAAGACAGGGTAGAAAAAATCAACCTATCAGAAAACCAAAAGGAAAAAACAATTAAAAAACAGGAAGACAGCCTAAGAGAACTGTGGGACAACTAGAAATAATATTCGCATCATAGGAGTCCCTGGAGAAGAAAATGAGCAAGGGTTAGAGAAAATATTTGAAGAAATAGTGACAGAAAACTTCCCTAATTTGGTAAAGGAAGAAGGCATTCAAGTTCAAGTTGCACAGAGAGCCCCAAGGAAGAAGAACCCAAACAGGCTCAAACCAAGACACATAGTAATTAAAATGCCAAAAATTAAAGACAAAGAGAGAATCCTAAAAGCAGCTAGAAATAAGCAAGAGGTTACCTACAGGGGAACCCCCCCCCCAATAAGGCTATCAGCTGACTTATGAACAGAAACACTACAGGCCATAAGGGAATGAAATGAAGTAATCAAGGTCATGAAAATCAAGAATCTGAATCCAAGACTACTCTACCCAGCAAGGCTGTCATTCAAAATAGAAGGTCATATAAAGAGCTTCCCACACAAAAAAAGGCTAAGGAAATACATTAGCACCAAACCAGCACTGCAAGAAATGTTAAAAGGACTGCTGTCATTAGTAGAAGAAATAAGAAGAAAAATATAACCACACTGAACAAAAATGGCAATAAATAAGTACATATCAATAATAACCTTAATGTAAATGGATTGAATGCTCCGATAAAAAGACAGAGTAGCTGATTGGATAAGAAAGCATGCCTCATATATATGTTATTTACAAGAGACCCACCTCACAACAAAAGACTCACATAGGTTGAAAGTGAAGGGATGGGAAAAAATCTTCCAAGCAAACAAAAAGTAAAAAAGAGCTGGAGTAGCAATACTCATATCTGATAATATAAATTTCAAAATGAAGGCCGTAACTAGAGACAAAGCAGGCCACTACATAATATTGAAAGGATCTATCATATATGTACCCCATATATGAGCACCACACTATATTAAGAATCTTCTGGAGGACTTCAAAGGAGAAATTGACAGGAATATAATAATAGCAGGGGACTTCAACACCCCGCTGACATCACTGGATAGATCCTCTAGAAAAAAAATTAGCAAGGAAACAGAGACTCTAAATGAAGCACTAAACCAAATGGTTTAAATAGACTTCTACAAAGAATTATACCCCCAAACTGCAGAATTAACATTCTTCTCAAGTGCACATGGGACATACTCAAAGATAGATCACATGTTAGAACATAAACTAAGTCTCTACAAGTTCAAAAAGAATGAAATCATATCAAGCATTTTCTCAGATCACAATAGCATGCAACTAGAAATCAACTGCAAAAGGACATGCAAAGACATTTGAAAACATGGAAGCTAAACAGCATGTTATTAAACAATGAATGGGTCACCGAGGAGATCAAGGAAGAAATTAAAAACTTCCTGGAAACCAATGAAAATGAACACACAACAACACAAAATCTATGGGATGCAGCGAAAGCAGTTCTGAGAGGGAAGTTCATAGTACTACAGGCCTACCTCAAAAAAACAAGAAAAATTTCTAATTGACTGTCTAACCTCACAACTTAAAGAATTAGAAAGCAAACAAAAAGAAAACCCCAGAGCAAGTAGAAGGAAGGAAATTATAAAGATCAGAGCAGAAATAAATGACATAGAGACCAAAAAAACAATTCAAAGGATCAATGAAACAAAGAGCTGGTTTTTTGAAAAGATAAACAAGATTGATGGACCCTTAGCTAGACTCACCAAGAAACAGAGAGAGCGAACCCAAATACACAAAATCAGAAATGAAAGAGGAGAAGTAACAACCAACACCACGGAAATACAAAAGATCATTAACAACTACTATGAACAACTATATGGCAACAAATTCGACAATCTAAGCGAAATGGACAAATTTCTAGAAACACATAGTCTCCCAAAACTATTCCCGGAAGAGATAGAAAACTTGAACAGACCAATAACAACTAAGGAAATTGAAGAGGTAATCAAGACTCTCCCAGCAAACAAAAGCCCAGGCCCAGATGGCTTCACGGGGGAGTTTTACCGAACATTCAAAAAAGAACTAACACCCATTCTCCTCAAACTATTTCAAAAAATTCAAGACGAAGGAAGACTTCCAAACACGTTCTATGAGGCCAGCATAATTCTAATTCCAAAACCAGAAAAAGACACTACGAAGAAAGAAAACTACAGGCCAATATCCCTGATGAACATAGACGCCAAAATCCTGAACAAAATATTAGCAAATCGGATCCAGAAATACATCAAAAAAATTATTCACCATGACCAAGTGGGATTCATTCCAGGGATGCAAGGCTGGTACAATATTCACAAATCAATAAACGTGATACACCACATAAACAAAATGAAGAATAAAAACCACGTGATCATATCAATAGATGCTGAAAAAGCATTCGACAAAATCCAGCATCCATTTCTGATAAAAACGCTCAGCAATGTAGGAATACAGGGATCATATCTAGACATAATAAAGGCCATATATGAAAGACCTACAGCCAACATGATACTCAATGGACAGAAACTAAAAACATTTCTATTAAGAACAGGAACAAGACAGGGATGTCCACTTTCGCCACTCTCATTTAACATTGTACTGGAAGTCTTAGCCACAGCAATCAGACATGAAGAAAAAATAAAAGGGATCCAAATTGGAAAGGAGGAAGTGAAACTGTCATTATTTGCAGATGACATGATATTATACATAGAAAACCCTAAAGACTCCATCATAAATCTACTAGACTTAATAAATGAATTTGGCAAAGTAGCAGGATACAAAATTAATGTCAAGAAATCGACATACTGTGGCAAGATGGCAGCATAGGGAAACGCAGTATCGCGTTCTCCCACAACCACATCCAAGTTACAACAAAACTACAGAACAACCATCATCCAAAACTGCCTGAAATCAAGCTGAATGGAAGTCCTACAACTACGGAATTAAAAAAAAAAAAAAAAAAAGCAGCTACATCCAGACCGGTAGGAGGGGCGGCGGAGCGAGGGGTGGTGGCGGCGAGGCGGCGCGACGGGCTGGTCCCACACCCAAGTGTGGCGGATAAAAATCAGGAGGCTCCCGCGGCTAGGAAGGTCCTTCCTGAGGACTGAGGGGTCCCCGTCCCACACCAGGTGCCCCGCTCAGGGTTCCAGTGCCAGGAAAAGAATCCCCATAACTTCTGGCTGGAAAAACCAGCGGAAACTGAGGCTCAGGGAAGCTGACCCAGCTGGAGCCACAGGCAGCTCCCTAAAGGGCCCGCGCACGGACTTATCGGACTCTCTCCCTCTAAGCTCGGAGGGGAGGCAGCTCGAGGGGCACCAGAGACATACAGGGAAGAACTGAGCTGTTTGGCACTGGAGCGAGGGCTGGAGAGGGGGCTTTCTCGGGGACAAACGTGCTGTAAGAGGCCTTTGTTCCTTTGGTGAGCCCTTCCCTGGGGCGGCAGACAGCCACCATATCTGGTACTCCAGCAACCTGGCTCACACTGGGAGCCCCGCCCTGGTGACTCCCTGAGGCCCCGCCCCACCCAACTTTCAGGCCCACCCAAGCTGTTGCCACTTGCTTAACCATAGGATTGGCCTGTCTTGGATCCTGCTTCAGGTTTTTCCTAAATTCTTTCAAACGAGCAGCATCGGGTCTCAGCAAGCCCCATACCTCTCATTAAGTAATACACAGAAACAAACACAGGGAGGCAGCCAAAATGAGGAGACAAAGAAACAGGTCCCAAATGAAAGAACAGAACAAAACCCCAAGAAAAGAACTAAGCGAAATGGAGATAAGCAACCTAACAGATGCTGAGTTCAAAATACTGCTTATAAGGATGCTCAATGAACTCAGTGAGGGCCTCAAGAGCATAAAAAAGTACCAGTCAGAAATGATCGCTGCACAGTTAGAAACGAAGGAGGCTTTAACTGAAATAAAGAATAATTTACATAGCTTCAATAATAGAGTACGTAAATCCAAGGAGCAAACCATCTATTTGGAATATAAGGAAGCAAAAAACGCCCAACCAGAACAGCAAAAAAAAAAAAAAAGAATCCAAAAAAATGAGGATAGTGTAAGGAGCCTCTGGGACAACTTCAAGCGTGCCAACATTCGCATCTTGGGGGTGCCGGAAGGAGAAGAGAGAGAACAAGAAATCAAAAACCTGTTTGAAACAATAATGGCAGAAAACTTTCCTAACTTGGTGAAGGAAACAGACATACAAGTCCAGGAAGCACAGAGAGTCCCAAACAAGATGAACCCCAAGAGGCCCACACCAAGACACATCATCATCAAAATGCAAAAGGTTCAAGACAAAGAGAGAATCCTAAAAGCAGCAAGAGAAAGGCAGCTAGTTACCTACAAGGGAGTTCCCATTAGGCTGTCAGCTGATTTCTCAAAAGAAACTTTGCAGGCCAGAAGGGTGTGGCAAGAAATATTCAGTGATGAAAAGCAAGAACCTACAACCAAAATTACTCTATCCTGCAAAGCTGTCATTTAGAATCGATGGACATATAAAAACTTTCCCAGACAAGAAAAAGTTAAAGGAGTTCATCACTACCAAACCGTTATTATATGAAATGATGAAGGATCTTTTTAAAGAAAAAGATAAAATGTATGAACAAACAAAATGGCAATGAATACATATCTATCAACAATGGAATCTACAAACAAAATGAACAGGAAGAACAGGAACATTCTCATAGATACAGAGAACATTTTGTTGGTTGCCAGTTGGGAAAGGGGTTGGGGGAATGGATGAAAAAGGTGAAGGGATTAAGAAGCACAAATTCATTGCTAGACTGACAAACCTCAAAGGGAAAGGGGTTGGGGGAGTGGGAAGAAATAAACCAAAGAACTTATATGCATAACCAATGGACACGGACAATAGTTTGGGAAAAGGTGGGAGGGGGGCGGGAGTGGGGAGGAGGGGGTCAATGGGGGAAAAATGTGGAACATCTGTAATACATTTTACATCCAACAATAAAGATGTGGGAAAAAAAATTTAAAAAAAAAAAAAAAAACACACAAAAAAGAAATCGACGGCATTCTTGTACACCAATGATGAACTCACAGAAAGAGAAACTGAAAAAACAATCCCATTTACCATCGCGCCAAAAAAATTACTATACCTAGGAATAAACTTAACCAAAGAAGTAAAGGACCTATTTGCAGAAAACTACAGGTCATTGAAAAAAGAAATAGAGGAAGATATAAAAAAGTGGAAACACATACTCTGTTCATGGATTGGAAGAATTAACATCATTAAAATGTCCATACTACCCAAAGCAATCTATAGATTCAATGCAATCCCCATCAAAATACCAACAACATACTTCACAGAACTAGAACAAATACTTCAAAAGTTCACATGGAACCAAAAAAGACCCTGAATAGCCACAGCAATTTTGAAAAAGAAGAACAAAGTTGGAGGGATCACATTACCAGATTTCAGGTTATATTACAAAGCCACTGTAATCTAAACAGCCTGGTACTGGCACAAGAACAGGCAGATAGATCAATGAAACAGAATAGAGAACCCAGAAAAGGACCCAAGACAATATGCTCATTTAATGTTTGACAAAGGAGGCAAGAGCATACAATGGAGTAAAGACAGGCTCTTTAATAAATGATGTTGGGAAAATTGGACAGCTGCATGCAAAAAAATGAAACTAGACCTCAACTTACACCATACACAAGAATAAACTCAAAATGGATAAAGGACTTAAATGTGAATCATGAATCCATAAAAACTTTAGAAGAAAATGTAGGCAACAATTTCAGACATTATACGCAGCAGAATTTTCACTGATACATCACCTAAGGCAACAAAGGAGAAAATGAACACATGGGACTACATCAAACTCAAAAGCTTCTGCACAGCAAAAGATACAATCATCAAAATGGAAAGGCAACCCAGTGAATGGGAGAGCATAATTGCCAATGATATATCAGACAAGGGGTTAATTTCCAATATATATATATAAAGTGCTTACACAACTCAACAAAAAGAAGACAAAGAAACCAATTAAAAAATGGGCACAGGAGCTGAATACACACCTCTCCAAACAGGACATACAAATGGCTAAGGGACATTATGAATAAATGCTCAACATCACTAATCATGAGACAGATGCAAATTAAAACAACAATGAGGTATCACCTCACACCTGTCAGAATGGCTGCCATCAACAAATCATCCAACAACAAGTGTTGGCGAGGGTGTGGAGAAAAGGGGACTCTAGTACACTGCTGGTGGGAATGCAGACTGGTGCAGCCACTATGGAAAACAATATGGTGTTACCTCAAAAACTTAAAAATTGAACTGCCATTTGACCCAGTGATCCCACTTCTAGGAATATACCCTAAGAAGCCTGAAACACCAATCAGAAGAATATATGTACCCCATGTTTGTAGCAGCACTATTTACAATAGCTAAGATCTGGAAACAGCCCAATGTCCATCAGTTGACAAATGGATAAAAAAGCAGTAGTACATATACACAGTAGAGTACTATGCAGCTGTAAGAAAGAAAGATCTCTTATCCTTTGAGATGATATGGAGGGACCTGGAAAGTATTATCCTAAGTGAAACAAGCCAAACAGAGAAAGACAAATACCACATGATCTCACTTATATACGGAATATAATGAACATAACAGTCTGAGGAATGGGGTAGTCCCAGAGACGTGGAAGTGGGGTACAGACTGATAATCCCCAGAAGAGGGGGTGATGGGGGAGAGACAAACCACAGAACTTATATGCATGTATGCATGAACAATGGAGATGGACAACAAAGCTAGGGACAGGGTGGGAAGGAAGGAGAGGGGGCAATCAGTGGGGGAAAGGAGAAACATCTGTAACAAAAATAAATTAATTAATAAAAAAATAAAAAAGCGGGCAACAAAGAAGGCTGGGGGCTCATATTTGGGAAAATATACCCCCACAACCTGCCGGTGAATACAATGTTCCTTTACAATTCGGCTGTGTGTCTCTGATTATCTCGCTGACACATTACAACATTTGGAGGCCCCAGGGAGATCCCTGGTGTCACACACCAGGGAATAGATGCCTAGGACATGCAGCCTTTCCTGGTCTGGCCACTGGACACCTAGGGGTCTTTAGAGGAGGTACCACCTGAGATGTTCCAGGGACCTGAAGATCCTACAGGTTTCCAGTGAGTATCTGAGAGGTGCCAAGATGTCCCCAAAAGATTTAAAGAGACCTGGTAAAAAGCCTCCAGAGGTAGATTCTGGGTGACCAGTCTATCTGAATGAGAGTGAGAGGGTCGGACGTGGCACAGCCTCTCCTCTCCTGGGAATCCCCCTAAATGTAAGGAGGGGTTCAAATCTGGCAGATTCTGTTCCCTCAGGATAGGGAATTTTCCCTCAGGCTCACCACTGGGGCAGAAGGGGTCTGATCACCTCCCAAGTGGCATAGACACCACTCAAGATAGGAAACTTCTGGAGTGTGATTGTGTGTGAATGTAATTGTGTGTTAGTGACCGTGCTCCACGATGCTTGTCATGGAACCTGTGTGAGTCCTTACCTGCAGTTCCATGATCACCTCATATGACTAAGGGCAGTATCAGGTTCTTGGGGCATTCTGGTGTCCCACCAGCAAATCTGATCTGAGTTGGGGGCTTATTCCCACCTGCCAATGCCAAAAGGGATCTAAATCTCTGTAAGGGGAGCGGCCAGGTGGACAAAGCTAAAGTTTCTGTCTTGTGTGTCTTCCTTTGTTTTTGTCCTCATCTTCCTCTCTACTGTGTCTCCCCCAACTCTGTTATGATTAGTCTAATCATGGGTAGCAGCCCTAGTGCTCAGAAGACCTCATTGGGTTGTATATTGAAACATTCTTAGAGGAGGATTTGAGGAAGGTTCTGATAAGAGCACAAAAATATCTAAAGGAAAGTTAAGGACCTTCTGTGAGTTAAATTGACCCACATTTGGGGTGGGATGGCCTGAAATAGGATAATTTAACCCTGAGTTAGTGCAGGCAGTTTGGAATCAGGTCACAGGGGAGCCAGGACACCGGACCAATTCCCTTATATTGATCAATGGCTTGATTTGGTAAGACACCCACCCCCATGGTTAAAAACCTGTGCACTCCAGACTGGCACTAGAATACTTGTTGTAAACAAAAACTTCAAACTTATGCCACTCCAAAGGCCAAATATCCGGTACTTCCCACGTCCTCTAAAGAACCAGAATTCCCACCTCCCTGCAATCCAAAAACAAAGTCACATTCAGAGGATTCAGTGCCACTCAGAATATGGGAGTCCCTCAAGAGATGGGGGAGGAAATACAATACTGCCCCAAGGGAGACACCTCCAGTGGGGCACCGTGCGCAGGGCCACCCTTTTTTGGTCTATATTCCCTGCTCCACCAGTGATCTTTATAACTGGAAGACCCAAATTCCCCTTTTTCCAAAAAACCACAGGTACTTATGGGACTGGTGGAATCCATTTTTCATACCCACAGGCCAAATGGGATGCGTGCCAGCAGCTCTCAGCAACCCTCTTCACCTCAGAAAAGGAGGTAGAATTAAAATAGAGGCCAGAAGGGTGATTTTGGGCCCAGGTTGGGGGTCCTTACAGAAAAATAAGGATAAAATTGATGGCATGTTTCCTACCCTCAGGCCTGATTGGGACCCCAATACCACTGCAGAGAAAAATTCACTGGACACTTTTCACCAGTATGTATTGAAGGGATTAAAGGCAGCTGCTAGAAAGCCTATTAATCTCCCAAGATGTCAGAAGTGACGCAGGGCCTGCAGGAATCTCCTGTCTTTCTGGAGCATCTTAGTGAAGCATACCGAGTGTACCCTCCAATAGACCCGGACACTCCAGAAAGCCAGCAGGCTATAAACGTGGCCTTTGTTACCCAGTCAGCCCAAGATATTAGGAAAAAGCTCCAAAAGCTAGAAGGTTTCAAAGGAATGAATCACTCCCAACTGGTTGAGATAGCTCAAAAGGTATATAATAATAGGGACACTACTGGGGGAAAACAAGATAAAAGAATAGCAAAGGTGGTAATAGCTGCCTTAAGGGAAACAGGGCCCATGGAAAAGGATCACCCTAGGAAGGGAAACATGAAGAAGGGTCAGGACACCAGGCCTACGACCCAGCTAGGGAAGAACCAATGCACCTACTGCAAAGAGGAAGGACATTGGAAGCAAGAGTGCCCAAATTGGCCAGATAGGAGAGATGAGGCAAATAGACATACCCCAGCTGTCCTTAACTTAGAAGAATGACAGGGCCAAGCCTCCTGCCAACTGAGCCCCCGGGAGACCAGAATAACAATACAATAGGGGACAAACTAGTTAGTTTCCTGGTAGATACTAGTGTAGCAGACTCAGTCCTGACCAAGCCAATGAGGTCCTAACCTACCCCTGGACTTCAAAGAGAACCATAGACCTTGGGAAAAATACTGTGACTCATTCATTTCTGGTCACACTGGAGTGCCCATACCCTCTACTCAGACATGATCTCCTCCAGTGATTGTTCAATTGCTGGCCACTGCCACATCAAGTTCCACAAGATGTTGGCCATAAATTCTGCCATCCTGCCTCCAGATAACAGCCCAGAGAAACCTCTACAAGACTGCCCAGAGGTAACCAACACAGTGCAGACGGCCCGCCCAGACCTCAAGGGTGTCCCACTGCCATCACAGATAAAGTATTGTTCATGGACAGGAGCAGCTATGTCCAGGAAGGGATCAGGTATGCAGAGGCAGCAGTAGTAACTCTAGATCATATCATCTGGTCACAGTCATTAAGTAGGGGAACTTCTGCCCAAAGGGCTGAACTCATAGCCCTGATACAGGCCCTACAGTGGAGCAAGGAAAAGTCAGTAACCATCTACACTGACAGCAGATATGCATTTGCCACAGTGTATGTGCATAGTGCCATCTACCAGAAAGGAGGGTTATTAACCTCGCTGGGAAGGACATCAAAAAGGGCAGGAAGCTTGAGAGGGATCCCTAAAACCAGTGGGGCTTCTCCAGATACACTACACTAGGTCAGAAAATGACTTAGCCAAGCAGAAGCAAGCCACCCAAGAACCAAATGGGTGATAGAGTCTGCTGGATGGGAGGTTGCTGGTCCCACAGGCTCTAGGTCAGACCTGATCAACCAGCTGTACCAGACTACCCACTTAGACTACACCAAGCTTACTAAACTCCTGAGAGGCAGGCAATGTCCAGTAAGGTCATAGGAAAAGGGAGAAGGCAGAGGGAAGCAGGAATGTGTGAGTCTGAGTAGGGAGGAGGAGAAGAAAAACTGGGGGATGTGCAGACAGCAGATAGAATGGGCAAGTTCTCAGGTTAATGTCAGGGGAAGGACTAGAAAAATTGCAGAGGGTCTGTCAGCAAGCTGAAGAAGGATTGTGGAGAGGGAAGAAGCAAAAAGAGAAAGAACAGAGGAAATGAAAAGATAAAAAGGGATAAAAGAAAGGGACATTACAGGAAGACAGGACACTGGATGAATACTCCAGAAGGGAAGAAAATAGGACACTGAATGAGAGAAGGAGAGCTTGTCCCTGGTGGTGGAATAACACTCTGGGATGGAGTAAAGGAAGAAACAGGTGTAGGCTACTCCTGACCCTTGAATCAGACAATGGCCCTGTCTTTATAGCAAAGATATCACAGGATATCTCTAAAGCGTTAAATATAAATTGGAAGCTCCATTGTGTTTACCGCCTTTATCAGGGTAGGTAGAGCACATGAACAGGACCTTAAGGGAACTTTAACCAAATTTACTTTAGAAACCAGTGAAAACTGGACCACTCTGCTCCCCATCACTCTCTTACAGGTAAGATGTACCCCATACTGAGAGGGATTCTCCCCTTATGAAATTATGTATAGTAGACTTCCTCCCCTTCTTCCTAAGCTCAGGGAAGAATAGAAGGCTTAAATTTGCAACTGCTCCTTACTCAAGTTCTTGCAGGCAACCTGCAGTCCACCCAGAAGGCCATCCATAAGCATGTCCACAACGCCCCGCCTGTGCACTCTTTCCAGCCCAGGGACTCGGTGTGGGTAAAGAAGTTTACCCCCCAGGGACTAACTCCAGCCTGAAAGGGACCATACACTGTCATCCTGACTACATCAATGGCTGTCAAGGTCAATGGCATCCCGACCTGGCTGCATCATTTCCAGCTAAGGGGAGAAAGAGCAAAATGGATGGTTCAGGCCTCTCCAGATCCCTTAAACATGAGACTCTTGCATTTATCGGGAACTTAATTTTTCTGGTTATGTCTGTTCAGGGGAATCCTTATAGACCTGGGCCCCAGTGGAACTGGGAACTTAAAAATGGAATATTGGAGGAGGTCTTAAGAAGTGTCACCACAAAGGGGATAGAAAAACCTGTTTTCAATCTTGACCTATGTGACCTCATGAGAGGCACCATAGGCACGGATAGTATTCTTGAAGATAATACAGAAGATATAGAAGGATCCCTGCCCTGCGGTTGTGAGACACCTACAGGGGAATGGGGACTACAAAGGATAGGGATCTATATATGCCCAGGGAACAGTACAGTCAACACAAGTTGCTTGAATGCAGATGAATACTTTTGTCCATCTTGGGGTTGTGAAATTATATATACTAAGGGCTATCTAAGAAGCAGGGACCCTCATATAGATTTTAGAAGGTTAACCAAGCCCAAGGGTTTCTCTATAGGAAAATCTAACCCCATCCAGATTGATGTCATTAGTCAGCCAGACCTTTATTGGGCCTCCGGAAGGACACGGGGACTGAGGCTATACATATCTGGTAAAGACCCTGGAATTCTATTCACCATTCAGAAGAGGATTTTACAAAAACACATAACCCCCATTGGCCCATTAGCAGAGTTAACTCTCCCTATAAAGGTCTGGGTCCCACCCAAACCCATTGTAAGACCCAAACACTCTCCTATAAAGACCTCTTCCTCAGATGAACAAATTAATCCACCTAAGGAAACTCCTTCAGGCTCACCTCTCCTTACTATGTTAAAATTGGTGCATAAGTATCTAAATGTATCACAACCAGCACTGGGGGCTGACTGTTGGTTACGTCTAAATGCTAAGCCACCTTACTATGTGGGCGTTCGAATCTCGGATAATCATATACAGGCTACAAACAAGGATACCTGTGTCTGGGATAGGCCTAGAATCACATTAGGAGACATTCAGGGACTGGATACATGTCTACACTCTTCTGGCTACAACCTCCAACACTCCCCCTTCTCTCAAGCATGCAACCAAACTAGAATAATTACTAAGAGCCCTCTACTGTTCTTCCAGGCCCCTGAACAAACCTGGTTTGCAAGCTCACAAGGATTAACAAAATGCGTTTCTTCTAACAAATTCGACAGGGACCTGTTACTCTGTATTCCAGTCTATATCCTACCTCAGATATACCTATACAATGGGGATGAGGGATGCACTCATTTATTCTGGCCTCTTTCCTCAGCTAGAATCCAAAAAAGAGCACCAATTCTCATCCCCCTCCTTATCGGACTAGGAGTAGCAGGATCCACAGCAGTAGGGACCACGGCTCTCATCAAAACTGACCAGAATTTAGCCCTGGCTAGTTTGGCTCAGCGGTTAGAGCGTCAGCCTGTGGTCCTGAGAAACAAGGGTTTGGTTCCCGCTAAGGGCACGTACCTCGGTTGCAGTTTGTCCCCGGCCCTGGTCGGTTGTGCGGGTGGCAGCCACTCGATGTGTTTCTTTCACATCGATGTTTCTCTCTCTCTCTCCGTTCCTCTCTCTCCCTCTCACTCTACCTGAACAAAAAATGGAAAAATGTCCTCGGGTGAGGATAAAAAAAAAACAAAAAAACTGACCAGAATTTAAAAGATCTCAGTCTCCAGATAGATACTGACCTAAGTCATCTAGAAAACTCTATTTCCCAGTTACAGAGCCAAGTAGACTCCTTAGCAGAAATGGTCTTACAAAATAGAAGGGGATTAGACCTGCTGTTTCGCAAGGAGAAAGGATCATGCATCACATTAGGAGAAACCTGTTGTTTCTATGCTAACAGCTCAGGGGTTATACAAGAAAGCTTATCTTTAGTTAGGAGAAATATCAAAGAACAAGAAAGAAGGAGATGGGGATCTGAGAATTGGTTCCAACAAATGTTTAACTGGTCCTCTGGCCATATTATGCTTACTCCTAACCTTAGGGCCATGTATAATAAACAACTTCACAAAAACTACATAGAGGAGAATAAATTCTGTAAAACTCCCTGTAGTTAAGGGACAACATAGCCCTGTCCCAGAGGAGGAATGATTTGACTTATACATAAAACCAGTAGGAATAAAGTAACTCCATTCTGACCCTCACTTGCCGCACGTTTTTGTAAACATGAGGGCCTTGAGAAACCCAGAGAAAACCATGAGATAAGGGGGTTAATGATGGCCTTGGGAAACTCAGAGGAACCATGGAGAGAAAGAGATTAATGATTTCCCTGACCACTGTAACAACGCCTCTCACCCCTTCTGTATCAGTCCCCTCCTTAACAGTGCCAAAAGTGACACCAAGAGAATGTAGTGGTTTTGTGGGGTTTTTTTTGTTTTGTTTTGTTTTTGCCTTTAAAAGCAGGCAACAAAGAAGGCTGGGGGCTCTGATTTGGGAAGCTATACCCCCACAACCCGTCTGTGAATAAAGTGCTCCTTTACAATTCGGCTGTGAGTTTCTGATTATCTCGGTGACAGATTGCAACACATGTATACATAACCAATAGACACAGACAATAGTGTGGGGAAGGCTGGTGGGGGCATGAATGGGGAGGAGAGTATCAAGGTGGGAAAAATGGAGGGACATCTGTAATACATTCAACAATAAAGATACATTTAAAAAGCAAAAGCAAAACCAAACCACACAGGTTAAATGATTGTGTGAAATAGTGGTATTCTCTTTGTAAGATTATAATGTCATTTATTTGTGGGCTACGTTGGACAATTTATCACATAGGCAATAGGAGTTTTATTTAGTAATTATGTACATTGTACTTCAATTTTGCATTGCAGGCAGTAGTTTTTGTTTGTTTGGTTGTTTTGTTTTTTAATCCTTACCCAAGAATATGTTTCCATTAATTTTTATTTTTATTATTTATTATTTATTTTATTTATTTATTTTAATCCTCGCCTCAGGATTTTTTAAATTAATTCTTAGATAGAGTGGAAGGGAGGGAGGGAGAGAGAGAGAAACATTGACATGCAAGACACATCAATTGGTTGCCTCCCACATGACCCTGACCAGGGCTGGGGATTAAACCTGCACCCCAGGTACGTGCCATTGAGCAGGAATCAAACCCAAGACCCTTTGGTCCTTGGGCTGATGCTCCAACTGCTGACCCAAACTGGCCAGTTCTCCATTAATTTTTAGTGGGATAGGAAGGGTCAGAGACAGACAAACAGACAGAGAAATATCAATGTGGTGCTCGTTGACTCCTGCATGTCCCCTGTGAGGGATCCTGGGGCACCCAGGACTGTGTCCTGACCAGCAATGGAACTGGCAACTTTTTGGTGCACAGGACAGTGCTCCAACCAAATGAGCCACATGGATAGACCGGGCTCTTTTTTTTTTTTTAAATCCTCATCCACGGATATGTTTTTATTTGTTTGTTTGTTTGTTTGTTTTAGAGATAGAGGAAGGAGGAGAGAGAGAGAGAGAGAGAGAGAGAGAGAGAAACGTTCAAACATCAACGTGAGAAAGCAACATCCATGAGACCAGCACTTCTCATATGTGCCCCAAGTGGGGATTGAAACTGCAAACATTTGGGTGTGTGGGCAAATGTTCCAACTACTGGCACCTCCAGGCCAAAGCAAGATCTTTTCTCTTTTGTAATGTAAGCTTTTGCAGCTAGCATTTCTCTTATCCCTGCTTTCACTGCATCTTCAAAGGTTTGGTATGTTGTGTTTTCATTTGTTTCAGATATTTTCTAATTTCCCTTTTGAATTTTTCTTTGACTCATTGGTTGTTTAAGAGTCTGATTTTATTTCCACATATTTTCAAATTTTCCTTCTTCTATTGATTTGCAGTTTCATTTAATTGTAATAAAAATATATATATATGGTTTGGTGCCTGGTCGAGATGGCTCGGTGGATTGAATGTTGCCCCCATGGACTGAGAGATCCTGGTTCAGTTCCTGGTCAGGGCACATGCCTGGGTTGCAAGCTCCATCCCCAGTAGGGGGCATGCAAAAGGCAGTCCATTCATGTTTCTCTCTCACATCTATGTTTCTCTCTCTCTCTCTCTCTCTCTCTCAAAAATCAATAAAAACATTTTTAAATGGTTTTGTATGATCAATCTATTAAAATTTCTTAACACTTTTTTGTAGCCTAATATATGGTCTATTCTAGAGAATGTTCTCTGTGCAGTTGAGAAAAATGTGTATACTGCTGTTGCTGATAAGAGAGTCTTGTATGGCTTTTAGGTCCAGTTGATGGTCAGACATCATCCTGTGCACCAGAAGATTGCCAGTTTTATTCTTGGTCAGAGCACATGCCTAAGTGTAATGCTTGGCCCCTGATAGGGGGTGTGCAGGAGGCAGCCAATGGATGTTTCTCTCTCACATTGATCTCTCTCTTTCTCTCTCTGTCTCTCTCCTCTCCCTTCCTCTTTCTAAAACAAAATTTAAATAATTAGAAACACAGACTTTTTCAAGTAAGTCTGAAGCCTGTGTTCCTTTAGGGTGAGTTTCTGGAGATTAATTTTTTTTCCTTTGAATAAGTTGTATTTCCTTGCTTTTTGTATAGCTTGTGATCTTCTGTTCAAAACTGGGCATTTGAAAAAATGGGTAAGTCTCCCACTCTTTGAGGACTGTTTCGTGGGGTTGGGCATAGAGCAGGGAGACTCTCACCTGAGCCCAGTCTAAGCATAAGGTCTTCTCAGGGAGTTTCTAATCATGCATCTTCCTTGGGCCTGGGTGTATAGGGGGGTTTTGTTTGCTTGCTTCTTTCACCCCAAACTCTCCTGTATACACAGCTGCTTTAAAAAAAATTGTTTTTCATTTTTATTGACTATTTTTAGAAAGAGAAAGGAAGAGAGAGAAAAACATTGATCATTTGCTTCCCACACGTACCCTCGCTGGGAACCCAAATGGTAGTACGTGCTCCAACCAACTGAGCCACACAAGCCAGGACTACAAAGAGGCTTTTTTAAAAGTCTGACTTCCAACTTCTGGTCAGGATGGCAGGTAGGTAAATGCGGTATCACGTCCTCCCACAACCACATCAAAGTTACAACTAAACTACAAAAAAACCATCATTCAGAACTACCTGAAATCACGCTGAATGGCAGTCTTACAACTATGGAATTAAAGCAGCAGCCACATCAAGACTGGTAGGAGGGGCAGAGGCGGACAGGCTGGCCCCACACCCACGTGTGGCGGATAAGAATCAGGAGGACACCTCAGCTGGGAAGGTCCTCCCTGAGGACTGAGGGGTCCCCGTCCCACACCAGGTGCCCCGCTCAGGGTTCCAGTGCCAGGAAGAGAATCTCCATCACTTCTGGCCGAAAAAGCCAGCAGGAACTGAGGCTCAGGGAGGCTGAGGCAGCTGGAGCCCCAGGAAGCTCCTCTTAAAGGGCCCACGCATAGTCTTATTGGACTCACTCCCTCTAAGCTTGGAGGAGAGGGGTGCCAGAAACATACAGGGAAGAACTGAGCTGTTTGGCACTAGAGCGAGGGCTGGAGAGGGGGCTTTCTCCAGGACAAACGTGCTGTCAAAGGCCCTAGTTCCTTTGGTGAGCCCTTCCCTGGGGCGGCAGACAGCCACCATATCTGGGACTCCAGCAACCTGGCTCATACTGGTTGCCCCGCCCTGGTGATTCCCTGAAGGCCCGCCCCACCCAACTTTCAGGCCCACCCAAGCTGCTGCCAGTTGCTTTACCATAGGATTGGCCTATCTTGGATCTTGCTTCATCTTTTCCTAAATTTTTTCAAACAAGCAGCATCTGGTCTCAGATAGCCCCATACCTCTGGTTAAGTAATACACAGAAACAAACGCAGAGAGGCAGCCAAAATGAGGAGACAAAGAAACAGGTCCCAAATGAAAGAACAGAACCAAACTCCAGGAAAAGAACTAAGCAAAATGGAGATAAGCAACCTAACAGATGCTGAGTTCAAAATACTGCTTATAAGGATGCTCAATGAACTTAGTGAGAACCTCAGCAAACTTAGTGAGGGCCTCAAGAGCATAAAAAAGGACCAGTCAGAAGTTAAGGATGCACAGTCAGAAATGAAGGAGGCACTAACTGAAATAAAGAATAATTTACACAGGTTCAATAGTAGAGTAGGTAAAGCCAAGAAGCAAACCATCGATTTGGAATATAAGGAAGCAAAAAAACACCCAATCAGAACAGCAAAAAGAAAAAAGAATCCAAAAAAATGAGGATAGTGTAAGGAGCCTCTGGGACAACTTCAAGCGTGCCAACATTCACATCTTGGGGGTGCCAGAAGGAGAAGAGAGAGAGAGCAAGAAATTGAAAACCTATTTGAAACAATAATGGCAGAAAACTTTCCTTGGTGAAGGAAACAGACATACACGTCCAGGAAGCACAGAGAGTCCCAAACAAGATGAACCCCAAGAGGCCCACACCAAGACACATCATCATCAAAATGCAAAAGGTTCAAGACAAAGAGAGAATCTTAAAAGCAGCAAGAGAAAGGCAGCTAGTTACCTACAAGGGAGTTCCCATAAGGCTGTCAGCTGATTTCTCTAAAGAAACTTTGTAGGCCAGAAGGGAGTAGCAAGAAATATTCAGAGTGATGAAAAGCATGAACCTACAACCAAGATTACTCTATCCTGCAAAGCTGTCATTTAAAATCAATTGCCATATAAAGAGTTTCCCAGACAAGAAAAAGTTAAAGGAGTTCATCACCACCAAACCATTATTGTATGAAATGATGAAGGGTCTTTTTGAAGAAAAAGATAAAATATATGAACAAACAAAATGGCAATGAGTACATATTTATCAACAATGGAATCTACAGACAAAATGAAGAGGCAGAACAGAAACATTCTCATAGATACAGAGAACATTTTGTTGGTTGCCAGATGGGAGGGGGGTTGGGGGAATGGGTGAAAAAGGTGAAGGGATTAAGAAGAACAAATTGGTTGCTAGACTGACAAACCTCAAAGAGAAGGGGGTTGGGGGTCGGGGGGTGGGAAGAAATAAACCAAAGAACTTATATGCATAACCAATGGACACAGACAACAATGTGGGAAAAGGCGGGAGAGGGGTGGGAATGGGGAGGAGGGGAGTCAATGGGGGAAAAATGAGGAACATCTGTAATACATTCAACAATAAAGATAAACAATAAAATAAAATAAAATACTCAAAAAATAAAATAAAAAAATAAAAGTCTTACTTCCTCAGCGTCTTGGATGTTCTGTTGTATTCCTCTACCCATAACCACTTGTCCCAGGCGCCCACGGGTCTGAAACCCTCGTGCATGGCTCCACCATGCTCTGCCACCCACTACTGCTTTCATCAGCATCCAACCTCATATCCAAACTGGTCCACCATTCCTGTCAGCACTCTGAGTCACACAAGACAGAAAAAAGTCCCTCCAACAGCCCACAGAGAAGTAAGAGCATTGCAAACAACTTCCACTTTTCCCTTCCACCCTAAGGGAGGAACCGGAAATTGAGTGGCTTCCTCCTAACTGTTCCCCACCAGGGAGGCTGTGGGCAAGAATGATCAACTATGCCTTGACATTCTTGTCTGGAATATTTTGAGTGCCACTTTTTCCTGGTTGTGCCTTCCTTTGCTTGCTACAGATCCTTAACTTGTTTCTAGAGTTCCCCTAAAGCTACTGTGGTCAGCGCAGTGTTTATTCGGTGTTTCTATTGGGGAAGGAGGGCCTAGGATTCTCTACTCTGCTACTTTGCTCACACCAACCAATACATTATCTTTTGACTCTGGTAAAATTATATAATAATTTTGAGATACATTCACTTTGTCACGATACTTGCATCAATCATTCTTTTCTTTGTATTAACTAGTAATGTTTCATTGTATGAATGTGTACAATTTGCTCATCCCTTTTCCTAGTTACACACTTCAAACTGTTTGTAGTTTTTTACTATTATGAATAAAACTCATAAGAATGTTCATATCCAATTCTTTGAATAGAGATAATTTTCATTTGTCTTGGGTCAATGCATAGAGGTACAATTACTGTAACATATATTACTTCATGAAAGACTTACAAAGTGATTTCTTCTTTGAAGTGTCCTGTTTTGGGGGGGTGTAATTTCATTGTTGATTTGTAGGTGTTCTTTGAATATTCTTGATACAACCCCTTTGTCAGTTATATGTATAGCAATATTGTCTTCCAGTATGTGTCTTGTCATTTCACTCTCTTAATTCTTTTTATGAGAAGTTTTAAAATTTTGATCAATCAATTTCTCACTTTTTTCTAAAGATACTGACCAAAGAGGTTGGTTCATTTTCTGCTCCTTGAAATCTTTGCATATTTCTATCCTAAAGTTATAAAATTATTTTTTATGGTTTTTTTCTACAAGCTTTGTATTTTTAGCTTTCATATTTAGGTCTATGATCTATACCGAGTTAATTTTTGTGTATGGTATGGACAAGGGGATTAAGGTTCAGTTTTTTCCCACATGGTTATGCAGTTATTTTATTTTATTTCTTTTATCCTCACCGGAGGACAGTTTTCCACTTTTTGTTCAGATAGAGTGGGAGGAAGAGAGAGAGAGAAACATCGATGTGAAAGGGACACACTGAGTGGCTGCCACCCACACTACGAAAACAGAGCCGGGGACAAACTGCAACCGAGGTATGCGCCCCCAGCGGGAACCAAACCTGGGTCTCTCTGGTCCAGGGGACAATGCTCTAACCGCTGAGCCAAACCAGCCAGGGCGGTTATGCAGTTATTTAGCACCATTAAAAAAATACTTTCCTGCCCTGGCCGGTTTGGCTCAGTGGTCAGAGCATCAGCCCATGGACCAGAGAGTCCTGGGTTCGGTTCCTGCTGGGGGGTACGTACCTCGGTTGCAGTTTGTCACCAGCCCCAGTTGGGGTTGTGTGGGTGGCAACAAATTGATGTGTCTCTCTCACATTGATGTTTCTCTCTCTCTCTCTCTCTCTCTCTCTCTCTTCCTCTCTCTCCTTCCCACTCTATCTGAAGAACTCTATCTGAAGAAAAATGCAAAAGTGTCCTCAGATGAGGATTAAAAAACAAAACAAAAAACTTTCCCTTCCCCTTTGAAAGACTTTCCCTTCTCCTTGATCTGGGAAGCCCAAGATCAAGACACTGACATTTGTCAGGTGAGAGCCCACTTCCTGCTTCATAGAACTGTATCCTCACATAACGGGAAGGATACCCTGGCCGGTTTGGCTCAGCGGTCAGAGCGTCGGCCTGCGGCCCAGAGAGACTAGGGTTCGGTTCCCATTAAGGGCATGTACCCCAGTTGCAGTTTGTCCCTGGCCCTGTTTGAGTTGTGCAGGTGGCAACCACTCGATGTGTTCCCTTCATGTCAATGTTTTTTTTCTCTATCTTCCTCTCTCTCCCTCCCACTCTATCTGAACAAAACAAAACAAAACAAAAAATGTCCTCTGGTGAGAATTAAAAAAATAAATAAATAAATAACGGGAAGGATGCAGGAACTCTCTGAGGTCTTGCTTCTAAAAACATTAATCCCATTCATGAGGGATCCATCCTCATGACCCAATCCTTCCCCAGAGCCCCACCACCAAATACCAACACACTGGGCATTAGGTTTCAAACATACAAATTTCTTGAGGGACACAAACATTGAGCCTGTATCAGGGTTTATTTCTCATTATTTTGTCCAACTGACCTATTTGCTCATCCTTATGCCAAGACTACACTATTTTACTTATTGTGGCTTTGTAAAATTGGCATTTTTCTTCCAAATATTTTATAGAATTCACCAGTGAAGTATGTAACTTGAGAGTTCTTTGTCGGAAGGTTTTAGATTACAAATTCACTTGTTTTTCTTCTCCCAATAGGACTACTCAGATTTCCAATACTTTGATTAAAAGCCAGATTTCTTGGATTTTCTTATTTGGCCATTTGTTTTCTAGCTCACTGATGTCTGTTCTTATCTTTATTATTTCTTCAGTTCTGCTTTTCTTGAATGAAATTATTGTTTTTCTAACTTTTTTGAGGTAGCAGTTTAGATAACAGTTTAAACCTTTTCTTGTTTTCTAACATATACATTACATATATAAACTCTCCCTCTGAGCATTCATTTAGCTGCATCTGAGCTAATTTTTTCATTATTGTTTAGTTCAATACATTTCCATTGTAATTTCTTCTTTGATCAAAGGGATATTTGTAAGTGTATTACTATTATTATTATTATTATTATTATTATATTAAACTGAAGGGTGTTTTTTTTTCTTCTTCAATCCTCACCTAAGGATATTTTGTTGTTGTTGCTGTTGTTTTAAATTGATTTGAGAGAGAGAGGAAAGGAGAGAAAGAGAGAGCACTGATATGAGAAGCATCCATCTGCTGCTCCCCTGGTGCTCCAACCTGGGAACCAAACTGCAACCTGGGCATGTGCCCGGACCATGAATCCCACCCCAGACCCTTGGTGCACAGGATGATGTGCCAACTGAGTCACACCAGCCAGGGCTCTGAGTATATTATTTAATTCTCTAATATTTGGGAATTTGAAAAGCTATCTTTTTGTTACTGCTTTTTAGTTTAATTTCGTGGTGGCCACAGGTTTTTACATGATTTTAACCATTTGAAATCAATATATTAAGACTTGTTTTATTTCCTCCATATGGTATATTTTGTGAATGTTATGTATTTGAAAACTTTAATTCTTCTCAGTAATATCTTGAAAGTTCAGTATAAAGATTTTGAGCCCTGGCCGGTTTGGCTCAGCAGTTAGTGCGTCAGCCTGTGGTCCAGAGAGACCCGGTTTCGGTTCCCGCCAAGGGCATGTACCTCAGTTGCAGTTTGTCCCCGGCCCTGGTTGATCCTGCGGGTGGCAGCCACTCAATGTATCCCTTTCACGTTGATGTTTCTCTCTATCTCTCTCTCTTCCTCTCTCTCCCACCCACTCTATCTGAACAAAAAATGGAAAAATGTCCTCGGGTGAGGATAAAAAAAAAAGATTTTGAGTATCTTTCATTAAATACAATGTTTTCTGTATTGTTTCATAAGGATATTATTTAGGTCAAATAGGTTAATTGTTTTTTTAATTTTTCTGTATCCTTATTTTTGTGTCTGCTTGTCCTATCAATTACTAAGACAGGAATGTTAAAAATCTCTAATGATGAATGTGTATTTGCCTGTTACTTCTGATTCTATTAATTTTCCCCAAGTATTTTAAAACTTGTTTGGTGTATAAACACTAACAATTATTTTTTCTTAATGAATTGACCCTCTTATCTTTATGAAATGTCCCTTTTTACTTCTGGCAATACTCCTTAAAGTCTACTTTGATCTTAACATAGACACTCCAAGTTTCTGTGATTAGGATGTGCATGATAGGTTATTTTCTATCTTTTAAATTTCAACCTCTTTGTGCCCCTACATTTAAAGCATGTCTCTTTTAAATAGCGTGTATTTGGGTTTTGTTGTTAGCCAATATGACAATTTCTGTTTTTAATTGGAGTGTTTAATCCACTTACATTTAATGTAATCACTAATTACAGCTTGCTTTTTGTTACTGTTTGTCCTGTGTGCTTTTTGCTCATTCTTTGCTATATTCTTGGGATTGAGTATATTTTAACTTTCCATTTTCTTTCCTATCTCAGATTTTTAGCTATGCCTATTATTTTTTCATTAGTTGCTCTAGGTGTTACAGGAAAGGGTACCTGTTCCAGCTGCTGGTGTGTGGGTTCTTGACTTCGTGCAGGAAAAGTTTCACAATACAAGTCCAGGTGAATTTTAAGGGACATTTATTAAAGCTGGGGACAGTGAAACAAGAAAGGGCTGGGGAAATGAGCCTAGGCTAGTCTACTTTGGCTCACTAAGAAGTCAGAGAAAAGGGGGCGTTTGGACAGATCTAGGGGGTTTACCTGAGAGGAACTGCCACTGCCCATTGCTACCCTAGTTGCAAGCCTCCTGGGGTCTCTTAGAGTCTAGGAGATGCTGCCTGTTGGGGAAGAAAAGGGAGGTGGTGCAGGTGCACTGTTGCTGGGTCCTTTGTCTTGAGGCTTTTATTTCTCTCTTGCAGGGGGACTCTTAGGGGAGGGTTTCAATATAACATTCATCAGTTTTGTAGGTGTGCTTCTTCAGGGTTGTGGTCCTCATGACTGGTCAACGTCAGGGCAGGGGGTCCTTAGTCATTGCAGCTGGTCCTGGTGTCACCACCTGGTTTTACTGCTTTTCTGGGTTGAAGCTGAAATGTAACTGAGGCCTAGATGTTATCTCCAGGGAGGTGGCCTGTATCTGTTGTAAATCTGTTGTCTGTTCAGCTCTGTCTCAGTTTCCCTGGTCCACTTGTCCTGGCTCACTGACCTGTCTCACAGGGCTTACAATATTTTTAAATTATCTTAATATACCTTGAACTTGTATGCTATCACTTTATCTACAATGCAAAACAAACAAACCAGTTCTTTGGAATGTGACTTTGACAATGAGCCCTGGGCAGCAAGAAGCAGTAATCTGTTGACCGAAAATGTGTGGCTGGGAACCAGAAACTTAGTCACTCAAAGCCCATGTCCTGCAGAAGTGGGAGGAACCTCAGGGAGCTTATAGTAAAATATTCTTTGAATTGACATAAATGGTCTCTGTTGTGATTGTGCATCATCCAGAGGACATCCCGGGTTGTAATCAAACCTCTCGTGGTTTTCATAGTCTAGTGGCCCGGTTAGACTACCCAAAGGCTAGCCAGCCTTTGTTCTCCATTAGAACCAGGAGGGGGGGAGGTGACGGCGTAGTGGGAGGGAAGTTGGAGGAAATTTTTCCCCTGAGCATGCTTGGAACACGCTCCCTCCACGCAGCGTTTTCACGTGATGTGTCGCTCCATTGGCCTCTCTCAGTTTTTTGTGTCTAGTTCAAAGCCAGGCTTTCTTCTCTCAGCCATTCCTACAAGCCTGGGCACATTTGCCCCAGCTCAGAGTGGAGATGGGTTTGTACCCATGCGGTCACTGCAGAGACCCGTCGGAGTCACTTTCTCCTCTTGGGCTCTGGCGGCTAGTACTTGCCCTAGGGACCCTCTGGCGCTGGCCACGCGCTGGCCGCTGAGCTCAGGTGTGCGCACTCTCAGGGTCCCACACGCGTCTCTGCAGCTCATCCCACGCACCGCCCTGACCCGGTGGAGCCCCAGGACACGGTGCAGACGCCCACGGTCCCGCGCAGAGAGCCCTGGAGCACCTGTCCCGGGAGCACCTGCCGCAGCCGGAGCGGAGCGCGGCCGCGCCACTCGCATCCCTTCCAGGCCAGCGGCGGAGGGCGCGGCGCGGAGCCAGGAGGGAGGAGCGCCGGGAGGAAGAGGCCGAACCGGGAGAGCCCCCGCCCCGGGAGGAAGGGGCGGAGGCCGGGCGTTTCCTGGCGCATTCCCGGCCCGCCCGAGTGACTCGATCCAGCAGGAAACTCCCATTGCCCACAAGGGACCCCCGAGCCGCCGCCGCGGACCCAGGTAAGGGCCGCTGCCGCCCCGCCCCGCGGCCCCGCGGGCTCCGGGTCGCCCTCGGAACCGGGACCAGGGCCCCGCGAGCGGCTAGGACTTGGTCTCCGGCGGCGCGGCCTCCCCCGCCGCACGGCCTCCGGAACCCACCCGCACGCCCGCCCTGGATCCCGCGGCCCACGCGGCAGAGCCTCGGCGGGGAGGGGGACACCGCGCGACGCGGTTATTGTTGGAGAGTAAGGAGCAGACCGCTTGCACTGAGGTCGTGCGATTAGCCGCTCTCCGAAGGCAGAGGGAGAGTCCGGCCCAGCGAAACCGTGCTGCGGGTTCCGGGGCGGGGTGACCTGGGCTTTGTTGGGCGCGGTGATTGGGGTGCGTGCCGCCCGCACAGACCTGCGGAGTTCGGGTGTGAGGAGTGGCGAGCGATTGGGGAACGGGCGGTGGGTACGTTTGTGCGCGTCCGGGCCCTGGCCTCCTCCCCCGCGTTGTCCAAACGGCACTGACTGCGGTGGCTGGTTCCACGCTGAAGCGGAGGATCCGCGCGTCTGGGGGCAACCCACACTTAGCAGCATTTCCTTCCAGTAGGACAGCGTCCCAGGGCCCCGGACAGGGTCTTGCCGCAGCTTCGCGAGCCCGGTGGTGAGCCTTCCCCGTTTTCTAACGTGACTCCTTGACCGATCCGTGATTGGAGCCGCAGTGATACCGGGACTGTAGCTCAGATCGCTGTTCTTGGCTACTTGTCACCAGCGAGAAGCAACAGCCCTGTCCAGGTTCCTGTGGCGCTGCGGGACCGTGTGCCCGGCCAGGTGCAGGGCCCTCAGGTGTGGTCCCTGTGCCTGCAGGCCATTAGTGGCTTCCGGGTGAAAAGCAGACGTGCAGGCACGGAACCCAAAGAAAGAATCGCATTTCAAATCAGGTCTCTGCAGAACAGTGGGAAGATGGTGCTGTTCATTTCCACACCTCCCTCTTCCACCCCCTTTTCCCACCCGGAGCGTCAGCTCTGCCCCGAGACAAACAGGGAATTGTGGTGGAAAACATTTCCTGTGCTCATGCATCTGTTTGTGTGCTGATAGATCGCTCAAAGAACCCACCTCCCCATTTTTTTGGTATGTGTTTATTTGAATTTATTTTTAAATTGACATACAGTAGAAGTCACTTTTTGGTGTACAGTTCAGTGAATTTTGACAAATGCATAGTCTTGTGACTGGCCCAACAATCAGGATGCAGAACAGCTCCACTGCCCCTAAAATCCCTTCCTGCTGTCCCTTTGGCGTCCCTTCCCCCATTTATAACTCCTGACAACCACTGTTTACTTTTTCCAGAATGTCCTCTATGGTCTTGGGTCTGGCTTAGTTCACTTAGCATAATGTATTTAGGACTCATCCATACTCCATTTTGCCTCTGAGTGGTACAGACATAAAGAATCAGAAAGTGTACTTCTAGATAAAACCGGAAAGATTCAAATAATATTTTTAAGTCAAGAGAAAAACTTCGGAACTCCAGCTCATTAAAAAAAATGTAAACAGCACAGGACTACTTATAGGAAAAGCAAAATTCCCTCAGTACTTCATTCTGTCTCTGTGCATACACAGTTTTGTTTTTCTGTGCCCTTGTTGGATGTATCATTGGTGAATTATCTCTTTTTCAGTAGGTTTGTTCCGTTTCGTTGATGGTTTTTTTCGTTTTTGAGGCTGTTGAGTTATGACTCATTGTCTAATTACTTTTTTAAAACTCTTTATTGTTTAAAGTATTACAGATGTCCCTTCTTTTTCCTCCCATTGTCCCCCCCATCCTGTCCCCCTCCCTGATGCCTTCACCATAGTGTTTTCTGTGCCCATTGGTTGTGCATATATGCATATAATTTCTCTGGTTTATCTCTTCCCACTCCTTCCCCCTTCCCTCTGAGGTTTGTCAGTCCGTTCCCTACTTCCCTTTCTCTGTATCTATTTTGTTCGTCAGCTTATTTTGTTCATTATATTCCACAAATAAGTGAGATCATGTGACACTTGTCTTTCCTTGACTGGCTTATTTTGCTCGGCATAATACTTTCCAGGTCCCTCCATGTCATCTCTCAAAGGGTAAGAGATCTTTCTTTCTTACTGCTGCATAATATTTCATTGTGTACATGTACCACAGCTTTTTTATCCACTCATCTACTGATGGACACTTGGGCTGCACTTTGTCTTTGATTTTTCACTAGCCTTTTGTAACAAACCATTCCCTGAAGCTAGTTTGGAATTTAGAAAACCTTGGGCTCTTTCCAGATCTTGGCTTTTGTAAATAGTGCTACTATGAACATAGGGGTGCATATATGCTTACTGATGGGTGTTCCAGGCTTCTTAGGATATATTCATAGAAGTGTGACCACTGGGTCAAATGGCAGTTCCATTTTTAACTTTTTGAGGAAACACCATAGTTCCCATAGTGGCTGCACCAGTCTGCATTTCCACCAGCAGTGTACTAGAGTCCCCTTTTCTCCACTCTCTTGCCAGCACTTGTTCTTTGATGATTTGTTGATGGCGGCCATTCTGACAGGTATGAGGTGATACCTCATAGTTGTTTTAATTTGCATCTTTCTGATGATAAGTGACAGTTGAGCATTTCGTGGCCATTTGTATGTCCTCTTTGGGGAAGTGTCTATTCAGGTCCTCTGCCCTTTTTTTTTCCTTTTTTTGTTAGTCAAGGATATTTTTCCATTGGTTTTTTAAGACAGAGTGGAAGGAAAGGAGGGAGGGAGAGAGAAACATTGATGTGAAAGGCACAATGATTGGTTGCCTCCCATAGGACCCCGACTGGGGCTGGAGACTGAACCTGCAACCCAGGTATGTGCCCTTGACCAGGAATCAAACCCAAAACCTTTCCCTCCATGGGCCAACCGCTCTAACCTCTAAGCCAACCATCCCAGGGCCTCTGCCCATTTTTATTTTTTATAATTTTTTTTATTGATTTTTTTTTTTGAGAGAGAGAGAGAGAGAGAAACATCGATGGGCTGCCTCCCTCATGCCCCCCACTAGGGATTGGTTCCACAACCTGGGCATGTGCCCTGACCAGGAATGGAACCAGGGACCTCTTGGTGTATGGGTCAGTGCTCAACCACTGAGCCACACCAGCCAGGCCCTCTGCCCATTTTCAAATTGGATTGTTTGTCTTCCTTTTGTTGAGTTGTATGGGTACTTAATATATTTTGAAAATTAACCCCTTATCCAAAGTATCATTGGCTAATACATTCTTCCATACAGTAGGTTCCTTTTTTTATTTTGATGCTGGTTTCTTTTGCTATAGCCCCATTTATTAATTTTTTCCTGTGTTTCTCTTGCCCTAGGTGATGTATCGGTGAAAATTCTGCTACATGTGATGTCTGAGATTTTGCTGTCTACATTTTCTTTTAGGATTTTTATGGTTTCATGACTTACATTTACGTGTTTTATCCATTTTGAGTTTATTCTTGCATATGGTGTAAGTTGGTGGTCTAGCTTCATTTTTTGGCATGTACCTGTCCAATTTTCCCAACACCATTTATTGGAGAGACTGTCTTTACTCCACAGTGTGCTCGTACCTCCTTTGTCAAATATTAATTGTGTATAATGTCTTGGATTGATTTCTGGGTTCTCTGTTTTGTTCCATTGATCTACATGCCTGTCCGTGTGCCAGTACCAGGCTGTTTTGATTACAATGGCTTTGTAGTATAACCTGATATCCAGAATTATGATCCTTCCAACTTTGTTTTTCTTTTTCAAGATTACTGTGGCTATTCAGGGTCCTTTTTGGTTCCATATGAACTTTTGGAGTATTGTTTCATGCTGTTGTAGTTTCCACTGAGTTTCTTGAACTTCTCACGAGTTCCTTGAGCATCTGCTTTGAAGTGCCCTGAATGAACACCACCGGGCCTCCCCACGCTGGCTCAGCAGAGCAGTGGTCCAGCTGACCTGGGCCTCTTTGTTGAGTGTGTAGAACAGGAAGTTGTGATGATAGAAGGAAGTTGGTAATGAAAGAAAAAAGGCTGCCTTCCTTTTTTCAAAAATACCAGGTATTTTGGACAAGATCTGCTACATTTTAAGTTAGAAACATGCCTAACAGATCTGCTGTTGGCAGGAGGAGTGTTCTGTAAATGCCAGTAGGTCCATGTGGTCCCGTTGTGTTCAGTTCCTGGCTCCTGCTGATTCACCATCAGTGACTGAGAATTGTTGCAGTCTCCTGCTCCTTTCTGTCTCTGGGTTTCCTTCTCCTTTCTGTCTCTGTCTGCTTGCTGTGGGCTGAAGCTCTCTTGTTAGCTGTATCCATATTCAGCATGGTTCCTGGTGAAGGTCCTGCTGTCCTGCGATGGTCCCTGGTAACATCCTTGCTCTGAAGTTAGCTGCTCACAGAGCCGCCCCAGCTTCCTTTTGACTTGCATGGTTCATCTTTTACCCTTTACTTTCAACCCGTCTGTGTCGTTATATTTGAAGTGTGCTTCTTGTAGTTGTCATATACAGTCACACGCCACATAACATTTTAGTCAACTGTGGACCCCAAGTACTACAGTGGTCCCATAAAATTGTCATGAGCTGAAAGAGTCCCATCACCTCGTGTCATTGGGATGCAGCAGCACATTGCATCACTGATGTGCTTGTGGGGACTCGGGTGTCAACACACTGCTGCCGCCTGCCCTCAAGGTGTGCAGTGGCTCCGCACTCTGGTGCGTGCACAGCAGAGCCTCCTAGCGACGTTTCTCAGCGCGTCTCTAAGCTCGCAGGGCTGTGCTGGGCCAATCAGTCATACCTGAGTAAGCCTCCATAAAACCCAAGGACAGGCTTGTTGGGAGAGCTTCTGGGTTGATGAGAACAGTGACATCTGAGCAGCATGCGTCACTCATGCCTGCTCACTGTCCTCCCCAATGCTCTGTGTGTCTCTTCCATTGGCTGTCCCTGAGTTATATCCTTATATAAACTGTAATCTCTTGTTAAATGTTCCTAAAGTTCTCTGAGCCTCTCTAGCAAATTAATCGAACCTAAGTAGGGGGTCAGGGGAACCTTTGATTTACGGCTTGTCAGTCAAGAACACAGGTGACCTGGAACTTGTAACTGGTCCCTGAAGTGGGGGTGGGAGAGGTCTTTAGGGACTGAGCCCTTAACCTGTGGGATCTGATGCTATCTACAGGTAGATGGTGTCACAATTGAGTTAAATTGTAGGACAGTCAGCCAGTGTCTGAGAATTTCTTGGTGGGACAGAATCCGAGAGCCCGTTTCTGGGTTGCAGACACCAACTTCTCATTGTGCCTCACATGGCAGCAAGAGGATACTGTGTGTCTCATTGCTGTGCTTTTCCTGCCTTCTCTTAGGGTGTTGGGGTACTTTCAGCATTCCATTTATTTTGTATGATCATATGAGTTAGATTGCTTTGTATATATTTTGTTTTGTTTTTAGCGGTTGCTCTAGGGATTGCACATACTATATGCTTAACTTTCGGTCTGTGTAGACTTCTCCTGGGAAAGGGGCCGGCCTGAGGCAGCTCTGCCCCAGCATGGTCTGGAATGTGTGCCTTCTTCACTTTGTCAGGAGTCCAGGTGGTTGTGAGAGTATGTTCATTAAAGCTGGGGACAGTGACACGAAGGAAGGGCTTAAAGCAGAAGAGGCAAAATCATAGCAACAGGAGCCCAGTGGAACTGCTTTTTGGTTCAATGAAAAGTTAGGCAGAAGGCGGGCCCTTGGAGACAGGTGCAGGGGTTAGCCCAGGGCGAGCCCCGCTGCCCGTAGCTCCCCTGGCTGCAAGTCCCACTGGGCCCATAGAGCTTAGGGGAAAGAAAGCAAAGATACACATGCCTGCGGGGAGAAACTAGGGAAAGGCACGGGTGTGCAGGCCTGCTCAAGGGAGAACAAGCACTGGGTTCTTTAGGTGTTTTCATAAAGCGGGAATTTCAGGGGAGGATCTCAGTAAAATGTTTCATCTATGTTTCAGGTGTGTCCTTCGATGTACTGATGCATCAAAATGAGCATATACGTGATCAGGGACCTTCTCTGGTCAGTTTCATCTAAAAACGTCCACAGAGCCCTGGCTGGTTTGGCTCAGGGGTTAGAGTGTCGGCCGGTGGACTGAAGGGTCGCGTATTCTATTCCAGTCAAGGGCACGTACCTGGGTTGCAGTTTCCATTCCCAACCCGGAGGTGTCTGTCTTACATCGATGTTTATCTCTCTGTCCCTCCCTCCCTTCCTGCCTCCATTCTGCTCTCTCAAAAAAGAATCAATGGATAAACTATCCAATATCCTTGGGTAAGGGTCAACAAACAAAAAAACTGTCACAGGAAAGGGGCTTGTACTGGAAAAGGGACTTGAAGCGAGGCAGTCTGCCCAGCAAGGCCTGGAATGTGTAGCCCACTTGCTCCCAAATGCCCAGGCTAGGGGGATGAGGTCTCGCGATGTGTCAGCTGCCTGTAAGTGACGAGGCCTTGTCTGGAGCCTCACATTTCCCATCCCACCAACCAAGGAATTTTCCTCCGTTTGTAATAAAGTGCCTCAACTCTATGAACTTGGGGACTCCTATGAGTGCTGAATTCAACACAGTAACAGCTGACAGACACCAGAGGCCAAAGCTAAAATCAGGTTTCCGGACACAAAGCCTGGACTCCGGGACCTGGACCCCTGGCTTTGGGCCGCAAACTCGAGGATGTTCCCTAGACCCAAGCAGGCGGTGCAGTGCAAAAGCTGGAAACCAGATGCCAGGGGCCGACAGCAGAGTCTCAGCATTGTGCTCCACACACCACAGTCTGAACTGGTAGCTGCAAATCGACCCACACACCAACTCATGATGCAAATCACACCCAAGGAGGCCCAAAGCCCCAGACACACGGCCAAATACAGACTGAACCCAAAACCACAGAACGCAGAACCATAACCAAGGTGCCACAGCCACAATCAAAAGTGGGAGCCAGACCCTGCAGCCAAGGTGCCAGATGCCAGACACTTGAGCAGAACTGATCCTCCTGTTGTAAACAACCCACGAATCAATAAGAAAACCCCTTTCTCTCTAGACCAAGAAAGTAGCTTCACCAATACTTTCCATGTCAACACAGATGCAGTAGAGATAAAAGTTACTTGCAGAACTTCAAACTTCTATCAAACCCTGCAGCAATAGATGAAAATGGCTAACGATGTGAACAAAAGTGAGGCTTACCTTTGCCAGCACGTGTCCGATCTCTCAGCTTAGCACTTTCGGAAGTTAGCAATGTCCCAGACAGTAATTTCACACTGTCAGCTCTTCAAAACAGTGAGGGATTTTTTTAAAATATATTTTTTCTTTATTAATTTTAGAGAGGGGAAAGGAGAGGGAGAGATAGAAACATCAATGAGAGAGAACATTGATTGGCCGCCTCCTGCATGCCCCCCACTGGGGATCTGGCCCACAACCCCACAACCCGGGCATGTGCCCTGACCAGGAATCGATCCGGCGACCTCTTCGTGCAAGGTCGATGCTCAACCACTGAGCCACACTAGCCAGGCTATGAGGGGTTTTTTGGAAAGAAGTAATTTTTTCCCTCATACCTTGTCAATTCTAACAACTGGGCTAATAATCAAATGAACATAATCAGATTAATAGAATATAGGGAAACTCACAGCAAATCAACACCAAAGACGAGGTAATTGGGGAATATAGGACATTTTGGAAAATAAGAGAACACAGTCTTAGATTGTAGAGACGAAATGGGTGACAGGCTGGTAATTCAGGAAAAGTGCAGCATGTGTGGCATATTAATTTATGTTGGGCAATACCCAAAACTAGAGCATACCGGGCATAAGTAAGAAGATCGACAAACGCCTGCTTACAGCCTTAATGTCTAAACCTAAGGTAATTATGCTCAAGTTCTCTTCCTAAACCAGGCTTTTCCAACTAAATCTCTTAGGAAGAAATGGGAAACAGTCACAGGTTCTTAGTTTTATTTTGTTAACAGTCAGCCTAAAATCAACATGCCACAGGTGGAACTTTGGTCTTCTTTATTCCACCTTTGAAACGTAAAAAAAATGTTTACGTCCACAAGTGAAATTAGCACACTGTTCCATTTTTCATTTACGTGATCATTCTGTTGAGAGTAAGCTACTTTAGTTAAAATGTTAAATCTTATTACTGGGTATTGTGATGTATATGTTCTCCCAAATTTTACCTACTATTAAATATCTCATTACTTGCTTATGTGGGAAGGAAACACACCTCCCTCTAACCTCAAGAAACTTTAGCTGGAGATATGACAGAGATTAGAAAAAATATAACCTAATCTAAGACACACTTATGTTTTGGGAGCCTCACTTACATGAAAGAAACCCAACAAGCAGAAGACGATCAGAAATACAGTGTAGCCCAGCCAGTGTCGGTCAGTGGATTGAGCTTGGTCCCATGGACTGAGAGGTCCCGGTTGGAATCCCAGTCGGCGAACATGCCTGGGTTGTGGTCTGATCCCCAGTAGGGGGTGTGCAGGAGGCAGCCCATTCATGTTTCTCTCTCATATCAATGTTTCTCTCTCTCTCTAAAACAAATCAATAAAATTGCCAGACCGGTGTGGCTCAGTGGTTGAGCATTGACCCATGCACCAAGAGGTCGCCGGTTCAGTATCTGATCAGGGCATATGCCCAGGTTGTGGGCCAAATTCTCAGTGCAGGAGGTGGCCAATAGATGTTCTCTCTCATTGATATTTCTCTCTCTCTCCCTCTCCCTTTCCCTTCTTCTCTCTCTAAAATTAATAAAGAAAAGAAAATGTTTTGAAAATTAAAATTTAAAAAAAGGAAATAATATATAAACAAGGATCTATAAAACATTCTGCAACAGTGATGCTATAAGCTGCCTTCCCAGCTTTTCAAAGGATCCTTGCAAAATGATTGACAGCACAGGCTTGGTAAATAATTGCTATCCCCATGATGTTCACGAGAGGGCAGCAGAGAAGAGTGAGGTGCCAGTCTGAGAGCAGAGAGGGTCCTGTCACAACAGCTTTGGATTCTCTGAGTGTTGGGAGATGCCTTGCCTGAGATTGTATGGAGTCCTGTCATATCAGCTCTGAGTCCTCTTGAGTGTGGGGACTGGTTCCCTCCTGAAAGAGGGGGATCCTTTACCATCAGCCGGGTCCATTTAATGTAGAATGTGGATCGACCTGAGAGTACGTGGTCTTCTGACATGATTTTCTCTGGGAGTTGTGGGTTTGTGGGTTTGTGGGGAGGTGTCCAACCTGGGAGGGTTGCAGACCCAGTGACATCAGGTCTGAGCCCTGAGATGATGACCAGTGAGAAAATGTGGTGTCCTGTCAGTACAGACCTTGCTAATGGGAGTGTTAGGAAGGGTCTTAGCTTATAAAAGTAGGGTGTCCTGATGCATCAGCTACATGACCTGTAAGTTGGAGAAAAAGTTTATTTGGGAGATTTGGGGTCGTGAGTGAAGGTAGAGGTCTTTCCCTGAGAGAGCAGTAAGTTTGGTCACATCGGGCCTGGGTCCTATCACTGAGAGTAAACACATTGTTAGCTGGGGAAGGTGTAAGGTGCCTTGGACGTTCATGTATAATAGTTGCTACTTCTAATGTCTACACTAGATGGGAGGGAAAAAAATAATTTTTTTTTTTCCCTGAGGCCTTACCATAGAGATTATTCCAGAGATGCAGACTAGATTGCACTGTACCTTAGAGTGCAAAAAGGGGCTCCGTTCTAAGAGATAATTGTACAGGTTTCTGTTACAACATCCCCGGGTCATCCGAGTGCTGGGAGAAGTGTGAGCCTAAAGTCTGTAACATGACCGCTGGGTCCTCACGGGACAGAATAAGGGGTTGGGTCACGTCAGCTCTGGGTCTTATGAGCCCAAGGGAGGAATCCCACCTGAGAGTATGGCAGTCCTGGGACATCAGGTCTCCTTCCTGTGAGAGTGGAGAGGACCACAGGGGAGAGGCGGGTGGTCCTGTCCCTACCGCACTGGGTCCTGTGAAAAGTGATGAAGGTCTCTCCCTGCGAACGTGGGGTGTTTTGACATATCCCCTCTGCCTGTGACTGTGGGGAGGGGTCCGACTACAGACAGTAAGGGGGCACATCATGTCAGGTGTGAGTCTGGCAGACAGGAGAAGTCTGATGCAGAGAAAATGGGGAAACCTGTCCCGTCAGCTCTGGGTCCTTTGACTGTAGGGAGGGGTCTCACAGAGACGTGTGTGTCCTGGGACAGCAGCTCAGGGTCTGACTGTGAAGAGTCCCAGCTGAGAGAGTAAGGAGCTGTGTCACGTCCCCTCAGGTCCTGTACACGCAGTGTGTGTCCCAGAGGACTGAGTGTAGGTGTTCTGTCCCACAGTCTCTCCCTGTGAAGCTGGGGTGCCAGGTCATATCAGCTCTGTGTCCTGGGAGTGAGTGGAGAAATCGCTCCCTTCCTGGGAGATGGCAGTCCTGTCAAATCAGTTCCGGGTCATGTTTGTTTGGGGATAAGTCCCGTCAGAGAGGGTCAGGGGTCCTGCCACATGCCCAGTGAGGCCTACCACTATGGGTATGTAAGGTGCCCTGAGCTTGCGATGAGGTCAGATGATCCTGAGATTCACTGGGTCCCTGCAAAGTGATCCACAGCAGAGGCTTGGTCATTAGTTGCTATTCCCATGATGTCCATGAGAGGGCGCAGAGAAGAGCCTTTGCTTGCAGTGGGCATCTGAGTGGGTGAGGTGCCAGTCTGAGGGCACAGAGGGTCCTGTCCCTTCAGCTCTGGATTCTCTGAGTGTTGGGAGATGTCTTACCCGAGATTGTATGGAGTCCTGTCACATCAGCTCTGAGTCCGCTGAGTGTGAAGGAATAGAAGAGAATGCTGTGGCAGAAGAATACATGATCAGGGAAACCCCAAGCGCCACGGAAGCCGAGAACTAGAGAGCAGCATACGCCAGCCAGCATCTCACAGACATCGAGGAAGTGTTCCGGCTGAGAGGGCGCCAGGAAAAGCTCAGGAGGACGAGAGGAGGACACCTTAGGAGACTGAACCACTGTGAGAAAGTGTGTAGGTGTCCAAAGGTCACTGCTGTTTTTGTCCTTGCTCTTAAATGACTTTTTAAAAACTGTTCTATAAGTTTGCCAAACAACAACAACAACAACAACAACCTTACTCTTTTAGATTCCAAAATTCACCACCTAAAATTTTCCTCTTTGAAAATGTGGACAGGTACCATATTGAGAGTTCCTCAGATCACTACAGGGGGCACAATTTTGCTTTCAAAACAGTTCTGATGTCTAGAATGCCATGGGTCCTGGCCAATTCATTTGAAATGCTAAGAATCCTGTTACAATTTTGTTTAATCATTGATGAACTTATAACTAACAAAAATAATTTTTCTAACACCTCAAATTACCACATTTCTTCATATTTTCTTTCATGTTTTAACTATGTTTGCATTTTTTATATAGCTAAACTGATTTTACTATTGCATGATAGCTTATTTACCTCCATAACTCATGAGAATTAACTTTAAAATTATTAAAATAATAGGATTTAGTAAAATGAGGGAGAGATGATATGCATAAATATATATCCTTTACAAACAGTGAGTTTAATACATAACTAAAGAAAAGACACCATAGCGACAAAATACATAAGATGCCTAGGAATAATCCTAGCAAGAATGTGCACAACGTGTATGAGTTAAATTTTAGAACGCTACCCAATAACAGACACTTGAACAAAGTGAAAATAACATCATGTTCTTGGATGCAAAACAGCAATGATATTGAGTTCCCAAAGTTGACTATAGAAGTTTAAGATGATCTAGATTAAAATATAGGCAAGATTTTTAAGACTAAAACAAGCTCGTTTAAGTTCACATGTTAAAATGAAAAATGTAAAAGAAAATTCTGAAAAAGCAAAGTGATGAATAAAAATCGCCCCAGTCACATATAAAAATGTATTGTTATAAAAATATAATAATTTGAAGACTTGGGTAATGCTGTATTAATAGATTAATTAATGGAACAGAGTAAAAAGTCCAGTAACAGACTCAAATTCATATGAAAATTTTATATAAGCAAAATGTCTCTTTAGATCAGTGGGAAAATGTGTATTATACAATAAATATCATTGGAACAACTGAGTGGAAAAAATAAAGAACCCCAACATCATACCATCCACTGAAATTAATAGCCACTCATAACTAATATAAATCACTGAGAGCTACCTAAAACCTAAGTATACAAAGACAAAGAAAGTGAAAGAATGGGAAAAGATATATAATGCAAACATAAAACACATAAAAATTATATAGTAATACAGTAGACTTGAAGGCAAAAGGCATTATTAGAAATAAAGAAGAACACTTCATATAAGTTCAATTTACCAGGAAGATCCAAATTCATAAGCACTTTATAACAAAGTCAAAGTATATAAAAAAGCTACAAGGAAAAATAGACAAATTTGTAATCATTAAAAATTAGTCCTGCCAGTGTAGCTCAGTGGTTGGGCATCGACCCATGCACCAAGACGTCCCAGTTTGATTCCCAGTCAGGGCACATGCCCAGGTTGTGGGCCCAATCCCCAGTGGGGGGCATGCAGGAGGCGGACAATCGATGTTCTCTCTCATCAATATTTCTCTTTCCCTCTCACATCCTGTCTCTCTAAAATCAATAAAGGAAAAGTATTTTTTTAATTTAACACACCTCTCTCATTCAGAGACAAAGCATACCTCTTTCAAAACCAATGTATTCCCACAAAAATACAGTAAGAACCTAAAAGACTTCAAAAACACGAGCAGCAAATTGGATTCAACATTCAGATAACCCACTGTGCCCTAAAACTTTCCCTGAGGCACTGAGCTGTTATTCCCAGTGCACACGAGATGGCAGCAGAGAGCACACTTGGAATATTTTTTTAACTGACCATATTGTACTATAAAGCAAGTTGCACACAGTGAACGTCAAAGGATTTAAATTCTATAAAGACGGTTTCTTCTTCTAATAGCAGTTAATCTGTAATTGAGTTACAAAGGTTAACCAGAAAGTCTTAATATCTATAAGTTATGAAAGCCCAGCTGGTGTGGCTCAGTGGTTGAGCGTCGACCCTGCACCAAGACGTCCGGGTTTGATTCCTGGACAGGGCTCATGCCCAGGTTGTGGGCTCGATCCCCCGGGGGGGAGCATGCAGGAGGCGGCCAATCAATGTTCTCTCTCATGGATGTTTCAGTCTGTCTCTCCCTCTCCCTTCCTCTCTCTCTAAAATCAATAAAGAAAAAAATTTTAATAAATAAACAAAAAGTTATGTAATACTCTCCTGAATAACATTTCATTAAGCATTTATATATAATCCACTATAGCAACCCCTTTTCCTGCTGACCTACGCTAAGGTGTTATTCCCAACACACACGAGATGGCAGCAGAGGATCACACTTCAAACACTTTTTAAGCCACTATGTTGTATTGCAAAACAAATTTCAACAAACTTCAGAGGATTGAAATCATATACAGTATGTTTCTTGTTGTCATTGCAGTTAATCTAGAAATTAGGGACTTCTCATATTTGAAAGTTATGAAATACATTTCTAAATAACCCAAAAAGAAAAGAAATCACAATTCGAGACAGAAAATAATTTGAACTGAATGATGACAAAAATACTTCATGCCAAAACTTTGACTAGTAAGTTATATCCACAAAAGTGGAAGAAAAGAGGTGGTGAACATAGAGATGTCTGGAAGGGCACATACTTAAAGCCACAGCAGTTTTTAACTCTTGGGGTAGAATTTTGAATTAATTTTTATTTTATTTTTGTTATTGTTTAATCTACAACAGCAAAGAAATTTTTTTTTCTTTTGCATTTTGGACCAAAAGGTACTAGAGGAAAACATAATGATTGGTTTCTTGTCAATCAGAGGGAAATAAAATATCTTTCTAAACCTCCCAGGTTATTTGTTTTTTCACTTGCAAAATACCCCATTTTTACAGCATTTATTACTGAGAGACCTAGGCTTAGGCCTCAGCGCTGCCTCCTGAAAAGCTCGGAGGTTGCACCCCAAAGACTAAGTAATGCACTCCCGAATCCAGAGTCCTCTCCAGAGGTGCTCAGGAAAAGGGGTCCCACGTGATGCGCTCGCCTCATTGCTGCCCCATCGCTGGCATCGCTTGTGGCCTCAGCTGCTCATTCTGGCTCCTGCCCCACACCTCACCTGTGGCTGGTCCCTCACCTCTCACATCAAGGCTCCTCACTGCTCACCTCATGCATCAGGGCCCGGTCCACTGGTCCCAGGCTGCCACTCACCTCAAGTCTGCCAGCCACTCTTCATATTAGAAACCCATCAAGTCTCAGGTCAGACCACCTTTCTCTCCTCATGTCTGCACCTCTGCTCCCCTCAGGTGCCCTCAGCTCATGTTCAGGCACCCTGATTCCAGGGCACATCACCTTCTGTTCACAAGGCCACTTGCCTGGCTTCTGGCCTCACCTCTAGCCTCGAATCCCGACTTCGCCCCTTGCCTCCAACCTGGGCCCATCTCTTAACTCAAGAAAGGACCCTGATGCTAGACTTTTATCTATGATCTGCTGCTCGCCCCATCTCCCAGCACCACTGGTTATATAATGCCTATTTTTCAACTTATCTAAGAAGATATTATACATCATTTACCTATGGATTGGGGTCTATGACTAAACCTATGCTGTTCCACCAATTTGTCTATTCAGAAGTAGTGCACTTCCAAGTCCTGTCCATAGTAGGTGCTTGCAGAATGTCATCCCACCAGAACCTGGAGGACTGTCCCCTAGAAACTGGTCCTGAGGAGCTGCTTACTTGCAAACAGCCTGGAGAAAGCGCTCACAGAACTCCAGCGGCTGAAGTGCGTCCCTTACCCGGGCATCCCCGGTGATCCTGAAGCACTTGCTGTAGCTGGGTGGAGCAGTCACCTCCAAGGCTCACTTTGCCCCTCACCCCAGGCACCCCGTCCTCTACCTCCGACAGGCTGGCTAGACCTAGGTAACGGAATCACATCAGGTCTCTCCTTGCCCGTTTTCTGCAGGAACCCCCTGCCCATTAGCTGCTGAGCTGGAATCAGGATTTAAAATGGGCCTCCAGGTCTCTCCGAGCCCCGTACAACAGAAAGCTCTTTGCCTGTCCCATGGAGACTGGGCAGGCGCAATGGGAATTCCTTGTTCTGGCATTAAAAGGGAAGGAAGGTGGAGAGCACAAAGTCCCCTTATGGCCTGGGTCTTATGGCAAACTCTGAGAGCTGGCATGGCTGGAAAAAGATGCCCCTGCAGTGTGGGCCACCAGGTGAGCCCCATAAGTATACCTTCCAATGTTAAAGACCAGACAGGATATTTCTGTTGGTCACAACACCTGGCTCATGGGATACACAAAGAGATGGAAAGAAAAGCCTCGTTCGGTGTTCTGTAGGAGACCCCCAGAAGGGTCTGGCCTGAAGAGAACCAATGAATAGCACAGCCAGTGAGGCCGGCTCGAACAGCCTGGGTTCGAGAAGCCTGGGTTCTGCCCTGACGGTGTTTCCGTCTATGACAAATGACACCAAAGACATAGACACAGAGGAAATGGTTCAAGAAACACAACTCATGACTCTTTAATCCCAGTCCCTACCTTTACAAGTATTTTCCCCATACCAATGGAAATGTAGAAACAAGGAAAAGAACTCACAGCCCTCCTCAATGCAACAGAATCCTGCAGTCTTGAACCAGATCAGTGGAGAGTGAGCATGAAGAATAGTCACCTCTGCCAGCAGATGTCCGTGCTCTCTCAGCTGCAGCAGTTCCCAGAAGTTGGTGTCCCAGCCATAATTCTACATGGCCGGCTCGTCAAACTGTGAGGAATAGAAGAATTAACTCTTTCCCTCATACCCTGTAAGTTCTGCTGGCTGGGCCAGTAATCAATAATATAGTCAGATTAAAAGGAAATATTCAACATTTAATACGTGCAAAAAGAATCCACATACAAATGAAGAAAAAGACAATGATAATATTGAATATATAGGACATTCTACAAAATGGAGAAACGGGGTGTTAGATTGTAGAGTGAAGTGGGTGATACGCAGAAAATTTAGAAAAAGTGCAGAACAGATGCTGGGTTGTTTTGTGAGCTGACCTGCAGCCCGTGGGACGGGGTGGCAGTAAGATCAGGGAGTCCACCAGCACCTGCTTGAGTCAGTGTTTACAGCTACGGGGATTATGCTCAAGTTTTCTACTGAAACCAGTTTTTGTTTTTTTTTAACTAAATATCTTACAAGAAACTGAGATGAGAATCATAGGTTCTTCCTCAGTTTTCAGACATTAGCAATCAGTTTAAAACAACATTCCAAACACAAAAGTTTGTTCCTCTTTATTCCTACCTTTAAAATCTTATTTCAGGAAAAGGTGGTGTATATGGACTCCCAATATTTACCTTCTATTAAATATCTGGTTTCTTGCTTAAATGGGGGAAAAATACACTTCCTTCTAATCTCAAGGTTCTTTTCTGGTCTAATGATCAAGTAGATGTGACACAGATAAGCCACAGAATAACCAGATTTAAGACATACGTACGTATGGGAGCCTCACATCCGTGAGAGGCAGAGACCCCATGTGTAGGAGAGGGTTCAAAGATGGGAAGAGCCCTGGCCGGTTTGGCTCAGCGGTTAGAGCGTCAGCCTGCGGTCTGGAGAGACCCAGGTTCAGTTCCCGCTAGGGGCACGTACCTTGGTTGCAGTTTGTCCCCAGCCCTGGTTGGGTCGTGTGGGTGGCAGCCACTCGATGTGTCGCTTTCACGTCGATGTTTCTCTCTCTCTCTCTCCCTCTCACTCTATCTGAACAAAATATAGAAAAATGTCCTCGGGTGAGGATTAAAAAAAAAAAAAGATGGGAAGAAAACATGAGTATTCAACACATTGTGAGCTGGGCTGATAATAAGGTGCCCGGGGGCCTTCAAGAAATCCCTGCAAAAGGATATGAGCAGATGCTTGGTAGGTAGGTGCCATTCCTAAGATGTACACGAGGTAGCCCAGAGAAGAGCATGTCATTGGGCAGGTAATGGAGGGAGGGGTGAAAGGTTCTTTCTGGGTCTCGTTCCCTGATAAAGAGCTTAAAATCAGTATTCCTCAGGGTGGCAGAATTCTGATCCCTTCATGAGGAATTGTGAATTTTATTACTTTTTAATCCTCTCCCAAGGATATTTTCCTATTGATTTTTAAATAGAATGGAAGGGAGGGAGAGAGAAACGTAGATGTGAGACACATCGATTGGTTGCCTCCTGCACAAACCCCAGTCAGGATCAAGCTGCCACCCAGGTAAGTGCCCTTGACCAGGATTCAAACCTGTGACCCTTCAGTCTGCAGGCTGATGCTCCAACCTCTGAGCCAAAATGGCCAGGGCTACCCCTGTATTCTTTACATTGGTAAATTTAATGTTCAAAAGACATGTTTGCTAATAGTCCCAAATATCTTCATTTCCTCTATAATAGGAAGCAAAGCATAAATAAAACCGTGTTCAGTAACCCTAATCCTCACCCAAACTCTCACTGTATGACAACACACAATGAACTAAAAACACCCCCAGTTTTCCGTACCAAGCTACCCCTCTGCTGGCCCCCCAGGCTGACACCCTTTTCCTCTGGGTCTCATGACAACGCCTCCTGGGCATCTGCTGAACCCTCAGCAAAATGCTGCACCTGAAGCAGCGGAGTGTCTGGCTTCCTCCAAGGCCAACTGTCCTGGGCACTCACCGGACGCCAGCCCCACAGGCCGGAGGCACAAGTGGTGGATCACAGAGGAAACCGGGGGCCCTGCACAGAGCACCTGACCCCCTAGGAGCTGAACCCCGAGATGACCAATGGAGGCAGCCGAGTACTATTGCTTTTCCTTGCTCATGAGTCACTCTTTAAAAACTGTTTCATACTGTAACTAGGTATCAATAACCTTGTCTTTTCCAGAATTCACCATCTGAGTTTCCTTCTTTGAAAGTAACATTTGCCTTATTGTGAGTTTCCCAGATTTCCTGCAGGGGATACAGTTTCATTGAGGTAACACTTTGATTTCTAGAACAGCATGCACCCCGACCCTGAACTCATTTTAAACTCCAAGAACGGTGTTACTGTTGTATTTCATCATCATTAAAGTTAAAACTAAAATAAAAAAAAAAGAATATCTCTGCCGCCTCATAGTACATGTCATCCCCCCGCCCCCAAGCTTAAAGTGTCTATGTTTGTTGTTTCCCTGTAATCAGCACTGATTTTATAGGGATAGAGGACGGGGGAAGACAGAAACACCGACGTGACCAAGACACGTGGATCGGTTGCCTCTGCGAACACGCCGACCGCAACCCGGGGCCGGAACCGAGCCCGCGGCTCTGGTCCGTGGGCCGCCGCTCTAACCGCTGGGCAAACCGGCCAGGGTTGTAGGTGTTTTAGCTCCGACACCGAGTCTGTTCTGGTCGAGAGGGTGCGTTCGTTCAAGCTGGGGAGTGGGACTTGGCACAGACGCAGCAGGGAGCCCAGCAGGCCGGCTGTGCTTCTCTGGGAAATGAACTTCCCGGGCACAGCAGTGACCCAGGGCCTCCCTGTGGCCCGGCCACTCACGCGGGCCCTGCCCACACTCACAGGACCCCTCTCACCTCCGGGCCTGGCGCTCCGCCCCCGCCACCACTCCCTCGGGCCTGCCAGCCTCCGCACACCCCTGGGCCCCAGCCCTTCCTGCCACGTGTTCACACTCCGCTCCCTCAGGCGAAGTCCGCCCTCGCCTCAGCTCCCCTCAGCTCCCTCTGCGCGCGCACGTCCCGGCAGGGGGCTTGCTTCCGGTGTGAGCAAGGCCCCGCCCCCAACTTCCGCCCCGCCCTCTGCTCCCACCTGGCCCCGCCTCCACCCTGGACAGCACCTCCCAACGCTGCGTATCACAGAATGCACATCTTCTCTGAAGATCAGAGGAGACACGTTTGGGCGTGTTTATCATTCAAAATGTACCTGTGGATTTGGGTGTTGCTATACGTCCTGTTCTGTTCCATGAATTTGTCTATTTGGAAGTAGTACAGTCCCGATACCTGTCCTGAGGAGGTGATCACAAAAGGTGGTCCCATGGGACCCAGGGGACGCTCCCCAGGAAACCCGTCCTGGGCAAGTGGGACTTGAGCATGGCCTGTAGAAACAGCTCGCAGAACTCCCGCTGGCTGAAGGGCACACACCCCAGGCATCCCCCTGATTCGCCAGCACTGGCTGGAACTCGCCCCTTCCCTCAGGGAACCAGCCCCCTACCTCATACACAGTGCCTAGACCAGGATGGAAAATTCACATCCAGGTCTCTCCTTGTCTTTTATCTGAGGACATTCTGCCCATCACATACTTTGTGGAACCAGGAAGGAAAAAGTGACTCCAGGCTTCCCCTCGCCTCTTTCCATAGATGCCAGCTGCCCATTAGCTGCTGGGCTGGAGCCAGGACACGGTTTCCCTCAGTGTGCCTACTGGCCCCTCATGTCCTTAGACCTGTCATCAGGTCCTTTTTCCCGTTGCCTCCTGGCTAAGGCAGGGATGGAAAATTCAGCTGTAGAGTTTTCTCTGCTTGAACCACACAAGCTAACTACAGCCACGATGCAGAACTCTGCTCAAGGTCTTTCCTGCCGAACTGCCCCCAAACCACTGTGCTCTTCACACCCTGGCTGAAGCAAGGAGGTCTCTCCTGGCCCGTTTACCCATGACCTCTCAAAAGCTGTGTGGCGAGGAGATAAATAATTCATCTCCAGGTCTCTGAACCCCTTATCCAAGCAACCCCTCTGCCTCACACTACACGAAGCCGGAATGGAGAATTCTCCTCCAGCTCTCCGTGCCCCACAGTAAACACCCACTGTACCCCTCACATGCAGAACTCAAGCCAGAACAAAAATGTTGCCCCCAGTTTTACTACATTCTTCCCCAGACACCCCTCTTTTCCTCAATAGCTGGTTGGAGCCAGATGAGCAAATTGGCCTCCAGCTGTTCTCATCCCTCACCCAGGACTCCCTGTGCAGCTCACATGGCGGACACACATAGGTAGATGCTCAGAAAAGATACCTGCTAGGAAGGGTTCCTGGTGGATAATGGGGATAATTTTTTTTTTTTTTTTTTTTGTACATGCCCCCAGCAGGAACCGAACCCAGGACTCTCTGGTCCGCAGGCCGATGCTCCAACCGCTGAGCCAAACCGGCCAGGGCTAAAAGTTTTTTAAATTGGGACTCATCCATTTCCATACAGGGACTGCTCATACAAACCTCAGTTCAGGGAGTGACCTGCCAACTTCCTCCCACAGTGAACTGAGTGACACAAACATGTAGACTGCTCAACGCCGCCTTGGATTGTGCTCTCTCCCTGAGTCACCTTAGCTCCGACCTCACCCTGGTGGTCCCTGCAGGTGACCCTGTTCTAGGAGTCCCTAGCATGGAATCCTGTTCAGAGGAACAGCCAGGAAGTGTCTGTGCAGGGAAACACTATTGCTGCCCCCAGGGCTGAGCTGGCCTTGGTGGGGCAGATGTGGTGTTGACGGGACCTTCCCTCCTCCGACCTGGTGAGGGGGTTGTCAGACCCTCCCAGAGAGCCCTCTGAGGACAGTGGCCTCAAGGTGGGAAGGGTGTCGGAGTGAAACCATGTGTGTGGTGGCCCATGTGCCTGCATCATGACACCGTTTGAGGCGAGCAGAGCCTGCATGGTGACTCCCTTGCCGGCGAGAACCTGGGGACTGGCCGTGACCACCTCAGTCATCCCCAGTGCCCTCAGGACCTGGGGCAGGCGTGGGAGGGGCCTGCGTCCTCTACCCAGGAAGGATTGTCAGGGTGCCCCACTCTTGCTCACAGCTCAGGTGGCTTTGTATTGTGTCCTAGGCCAGGATGGCGGCCCAGGTGACCCTGGAGGACGCACTGTCCAACGTAGATCTCCTGGAAGAGCTGCCTCTGCCCGACCAGCAGCCCTGCATCGAGCCCCCACCATCCTCACTGCTCTACCAGGTGGGTGCTGGGTGACCGTGGGGCCGACCCCTGGGACACTGACCTCCATGTGATGGTTTTTCTCTTCCTTTCAGCCGAATTTCAACACTAACTTTGAAGACAGAAATGCATTTGTCACCGGTATCGCAAGATACATTGAACAAGCGACTGTTCATTCTAGCATGGTGAGTCCACCAGAGTGTCTTTGTTTGCAGCTGGGGCAATGGCGCGTCTGAATGGCAAATGTACCCCTTTTACGTATTATCCTGATGGGATGCCTACTGAGGAAAAAGAAGAGTGAATGAAATGCCTTATTGTTTTTAAAGCTTTTGTTTTTCTTATTATGAAATAATACACCTTCTTTCTGAAAACTGAGCATCTGTGGCCCAGAGAAAACCTTCATCAGCATTTTGAGGAAGCCGTGTTCTCTCCCTCTCTTGTACCCACTCATGATATAGATTGCATAGATGGACTGCATTGTTATAATTACATATTTTTTTCTTTAAATATATTTTATTGATTTTAATGTTTTTTTTTTAATCCTCACCCAAGGATATTTTTACATTTGTCTTCAGACAGAGTAGGAGGGAGAGAGAGAAAGAGAAACGTTGATGTGAGAAAGACACATCGACTGGTTGCCACCCGCACAATCCCAACTGGGGCCTAGGACAAACTGCAACCAAGGTACGTGCCCTTGGCCGGAATCTTTGGTCCTCAGGCCAATGCTCTAACCACTGAGCCAAACCGGCCAGGGCATGTTTTATTGATTTTAGAGAAAGAGAGGAAGGGAGAGAGAGAGAGAGAGAGAGAGAGAGAGAGAGAGAGAAACACATCAATGAGAGAGAAACATCAGTTGGCTGCCTCCTGCATGCCCTACTGGGGATCAAACCTGCAACCTAGGTATGTGCCCTGACTGGGATTCAAACCTGCTACTTTTTGGTGTATGGGGTGATGCTCCAATCAACTGAGCCACACTGGCCAGGGCCAATGTAACTATTTTTCCATGTTTGCTTAGTTTTCCTTCATTTTCACAATAAAAAATGCTGTAATGAACACCTTTCTCAGCACGTAGTTTTTACCTTTGACTAGATTTGTGGAGGCAAAGTTACTGGGTTAAAAGTTGTGAACATTTTATTTTTATTTACTTAATTATTTTTTAAATCCTCACCCGAGGATGTTTTTCCATTTATCTTCAGATAGAGAGTGGGAGGGATGAGGAAGAGCATAGAGAGAGAGAGAAATATTGATGTGAGAGAAACACCCCCTGCCCCCCACCCCGTGTCCCCACCTTCAGATCTGCATTGCCCTCAGGTTGTTTGGGGCTGAGTGGAGCACAGTGTAGCAGCTGTGACGGAGGTCCTGGGGCTGTGTTGGCCCCAGGCAGAGGAGCCTGCAGGTCACTGACATCTCTCTGCCTGCAGTAGCTGTGGGGGTGTAAGGTGGTCGTCATGGCCACACTGCTACATGGCTGTTTCTTAACAGCTGTCTCTTACTTAGAAGGCACATCCTGCTGCTTGTCCCTAAAAAGGAGAGTCGGGATAGTGTATGCCTATGGAATTTAGAGATTTGGCATCTCCTTTGTTCGGACTGTTCCCCTGCTTGCCTTAGATTTGCCCTGTGTGCCCTTGCAGAATGAAATGCTGGAGGAGGGCCAGGACTATGCTGTCATGCTGTACACCTGGAGGAGCTGTTCTCGGGCCATCCCACAGGTACCCCGTCATCCTGCTGCGCCCAGCCCGGCCAGACCACGCCCCTACCTCACCAACCCCGCCCAGCCTAGCCAGACCACGCCTCTACCTCACCAGCTCCGCCCAGCCTAGCCAGACCACGCCCCTACCTCACCAGCTCCGCCCAGCCTAGCCAGACCACGCCCCTACCTCACCAGCTCCCCCCATCCCAGCCAGACCACTTCCCTATTACAACCCTAACCAGCCAGACCACGCCTTCACCTCCCCAGCCCTGCCCCACCTGCTGAATTCTACCCTTCAGCAGTCCCCACCCCAGCTCGAATAATGCCTTCCCCCCTCAATTCTAGGTGGGCTGAAGCCTCTTTATGTCATACTTGTTTATTCCCAGGTTAAATGTAACGAGCAGCCTAATAGAGTGGAAATTTATGAGAAAACTGTGGAGGTCCTTGAACCTGAAGTCACGAAACTGATGAATTTTATGTACTTCCAGGTAAAGCAGCGAAGTAATCCTGGGGGTTTAAGGCAGAGGATCAGGATGGTGCTGGCGTCACTGTCGCCATGAACTCAGTAAACCAGGAGCATGTCAATTAAAGCAGACACCTCAGCTTTAGATACAAAAGGAAACAGCCTTTGACAGGAGCTTTGCCTGCTCTTGCAGAACCAGCACATCTTTTTTTTTTTCCTCACCCGAGGGCATTTTTCCATTTTTTTGTACAGATAGAGTGGGAGGGAGAGAGAGAGAGAGAAAAACATCGACGTGAAAGAGACACATCGAGTGGCTGCCACCCACACGACCCAACCAGGGCCGGGGACAAACTGCAATCGAGGTACATGCCCTTAGCGGGAACCGAACCCGGCTCTCTCCAGACCGCAAGCCGATGCTCTGACCGCTGAGCCAAACCGGCCAGGGCAGAACCAGCACATCTTTTATGTTACTTCTCTTCTCTCCTGGAGAGCCAGTCATGTCTTCTTCATGAAGACTGCTTTCTCAGTTCCAAGTATGTTTGTCTTTCTGCCAATTTATACTTTCATGTCATCTGGGTTTTCTTTCCCAAACGCACCCTGACCGCCCGCTCACGTGGTCCTCACCCTGGTCTCATCTTCTGGCCCTTGGTTAGGCAGAGCGGCCACAGGGAGAGGACTTGCTGGCTGTTAAAGGTGTGCTTTGGAAATGTGTGGCTTTTTTTATTATAGATGAGTTTTTGTTTTACCTTCAAATTTGTCAATAGGAAAAATCCCCCTCTTCACCTCTGAAAGCTAAAACTTCTGCGTGGATTTTTTGAAGAGAGAGAAACATGGATGTGAGAGAGACACAGTGAGTGGTCGCCACCCACACGACCCCAACTGGGGCCGGGGACAAACTGCAACCAAGGTACGTGCCCTTAGCGGGAACCGAACCTGGGACTCTCCAGTCCGCGGGCCGATGCTCTAACCGCTTAGCCAGACAGCCAGGGCAGACTTCTGTTTTATAGATGCTTTATTTAGAGCATTTTGTCCAGGAACTTTACTGGAATAACCAAGAAAATTACTTTACTTTAGGGACGTAGTTGGTAAAGTGCAACATCACTAATGACTGTCACAGAGCAAAGGCATGTGGCATCTCTCTCTGCATCTCAGATACCCACACACTGGGTGGGTGTTTATGAGTGAGTCTGAACACTGCATGAAGCTGGCGTGGAGCAGGCCCTTGCTGACAGTGGCCTTTCTGGTCCCCCTTTCTCTGCTCAGAGAAATGCCATCGAGCGTTTCTGTGGGGAGGTGAGGCGCCTGTGTCACGCGGAAAGGAGGAAGGACTTTGTGTCTGAAGCCTACCTGATCACGCTGGGCAAGTTCATCAACATGTTTGCAGTGCTGGACGAGCTCAAGAACATGAAGTGCAGCGTGAAGAACGACCACTCGGCCTACAAGAGGTGAGCCTTGCCCTGCACCTGGGCCCGTGGAGGGCGCCCAGCGGTACCGCGAGAACTGTGCACCCTGCACAGTGGGAATGCATCCCAGGTGTACTGAAGTCGTTACAACTGGTTGGCAGTAGCTACTTGCCAGGCTTAGGACTGTTTGATACATGCTCCTGGGGCAGCTGGCACATGACCTGTGCGGGGATGCATCCTTGGAGGTATGCGTCATTCCCAAATGTTTGTTGTGTGCTCAGCACCCTTGGGAGGGCACAGCACACAAGACCGTTCTCTGCTCACAGAACCGTGGGGTCACTGTGCTGGCGTTTGGCTCAGGGAGCGTCTTGGTGAGGGCCAGACGGGTCTGCAGCCTGAGGGCACCACCTGTGCTATTCAGTGTGTGGTCATCTGTCCTTCGCAGGTGCACACCATCACCACAGAGGGTGGAGCTGGCCCTGTGGACTCTCACTGTGGGTGGGTGATGGCGCGGGGCGGGGTGGGCGGTCAGAGCACAGTCAGCTGTCTTCCGACTGACTTTCTTTAGAGAATCTGTACTTGGTACTGCTGAAGGCATGACTGGCAAGAACGAGATGCTGACTTATGTCTCCTCTCACCAGATAAGGAATTTGAGCTGCAAGACTAAATTGGAAGAGTTTTTCCTTTGCATCTGAATAGACTGTAGTTATGTCGCACCTGAAATCATACACTGTCACTTTAAGTGAAATTGACATGGAATGGGGCTAAACATCGAGGTTTGAGGGTGAGAGGGTAGTTGAGCTAGGTCACCCAGATTTTAAGTCTTTTTTTTTTTTTTTTTTTTTATCCTCACCCGAGGACATTTTTTTTTTCCAATTTTTGTACAGATAGAGTGGGAGGGAGGGAGAGAGAGAGAAACATCGAGGTGAAAGGGACACATTGAGTGGCTGCCACCCGCACGACCAACCAGGGCCGGGGACAAACTGCAACCGAAGTACGTGCCCTTAGCGGGAACCGAACCCGGGTCTCTCCGGACCGCAGGCCGACGCTCTAACCGCTGAGCCAAAGCGGCCAGGGCTTTAAGTCTTATCCATATGAAATAAGTGCAGGCTTTCCATTCATCACCCAGAATCAGCTCTGATTGTGAAGACTACAAAGTATTTTGAGTTAACGTTTTACCCCTCTTGGGTAGGAAAGTTCTGAAGTTGTCCCCATTTGATGACAGTGTGGACAGGTCATTTCTGTGTGTGCTATTTGCTGTCTGTTCTCCCATCAGCCCTGTGGGTGGTTTGTTTGTCCTAGATGTCATAAGGGAGGCTCGGAGGGTTCCGGAGGTTGATCCAAAACGTTGGTAGCAGGACCAGGAATTTGTTTCAGACCTTCGGCATCAGAACCATGGTCCTGACTTGTAGGAAGTGTGGTTCTCAGCACAGAACCAGAACGGTGCTGGCCAACTTCATCACCATGCTGTAGCAGTGGTTCTCAACCTTCCTGATGCCACGACCCTTTCATACATAGTTTCTCATGTTGTGGTGCCCCCAACCATAAAATTATTTTTGTTGCTACTTCATAACTGTAATTTTGCTACTGTTACATCTTAGGCAACCCCTGTGAAAGGGTCGTTCAACCCCCAATGGGGTCGTGACCCACAGATCGAGAACCGCTGCTCTAGAGTAAGGGGGGAGACAGCCTTCCTCAGACTTGGGGACAAGTAGCCCCAGGGAGAGGATGGTGTGGGGGGCCCATCAAGAGGGCCTGAGGTAGTTGGAGGAGACTGAAGCCATAACCAGCTACTAAGACCCATGTTTCTGCAGGTAACTTAGCCACAGAAATTGATATTTTTTAGCCAACATGTTTTAAATCATGAAGCATGTTGGTTGATTAACTATTTCTTTTTTTTCTCTCTCAAAGGGCTGCTCAGTTTTTACGGAAAATGGCAGACCCACAGTCCATCCAGGAGTCTCAGAACCTGTCCATGTTCCTGGCCAACCACAACAAGATCACACAGGTGAGGTTCTGGTCTGGCCGCCTGCTGAGGGAGGGGGTGCATCGCCTGCCTGGGGCCAGGGGACCTGGAGCCAATAGCCCCTCCCCTTTCAGTCTCTGCAGCAACAGCTGGAAGTGATTTCCGGCTACGAAGAGCTCCTGGCCGACATCGTGAACCTGTGCGTGGACTATTACGAGAACAGGATGTACCTGACGCCCAGTGAGAAACACATGCTTCTCAAAGTACGTGGGTGGGGACAGCGACCGCCGAGCACCGCAGAGGGAGGGGCAGCCTAGCCTGGCTCTCTTTACAGGCTGCGCTTGGTCTGCGATGCTTCTGCCAACCTTCTCTTATTCTCACACTTGTGCGTGCGTGTGTGTGTGTACGTGTGCATGTATGGGGTGTGGGGGGTATGCGTGCATGCGTTGGGGTGTGTGGTGTGCGCATGTGTGTGGGGGTTGTGCATGCGTGGGGTGTGGGTGTGTGCGTGTGCATGTATGGGGTGGGGTGTGTGTGTGTGCATGTATGAGGTGTGTGGGTGTGCATGTATGGGATGTGTGTGTGTGCATACATGGAGTGTGGGTGTGTGTATGTGTATGTATGGGGTGTGTGCATGTGCATGTATGGGGTGTGTAGGGGTGTGCGTGTGCATGTGTGGGTGTGTGGGTGTGCATGTGTGGGGTGTGGGCGTGTGCGTGTGCATGTATGGGGTGTGTGGTGGTGTGTGTGCACATGTGGGGGTGTGTGTTTGTGGGGTATGTATGGGGGTGTACGTGTTGGGGGTTTATGTGGGCATGTGTGGGGGTGTGCATGTGTGGGGTGGGTGGGGCATGTGCACATGGGGTGTGGGGGGTGTGTTTGTGGGGTGCACATGGGCATGTGGGGGAGCGTTGGGGGGTGTGGGGTTGTGCACATGGGGGGGTGTGTAGGGATGGGGGTGTGTGTTGGGGTGCACATGTGGTAGGGTGGGGGTTAGGGGTGTGTTTGTGGGGTGTATGGGGGTGCATGTGTGGAGGTTGGGTATGGGGGTTTGGGGGTTATGCAAGTGTACGGTGTGTGTGGGGGTCGGGGTGTGTGTATGGGGTTGTGTGTCCATGTGGGGGTCGCTGAGTGCAGGCTGCACCACAAGCTCTCCATGCATTCCTATGAGTTTGTCCTGGGCTTGACCCCAGTGTCAGGTGGGTCACACCCCAGCCCCAGAGCAGGTGTTCGTGGGTAACAAGTCCTGGGTCAAGGACCTTGACGATGAGTTTATCGGAACGTAACCGCATCGGGAGTGCAGGAGCCTCTGCATTCTGTGTCACCAGGTCAAAGTCGACATGATGGTCAGGAAACATGGCCATTCACCGTATTCTTTGTTCTTACTCTGTTTCACGTTGGGGAGGTTGTCAGTGACGTTTCTGATTGGGAGGAGGAGGTGGCGGTTCTGTTCCCTGCCCTCTGATCTCCCCCTGTGTGGAGGGCAGCCCTAGGGTTGGGGACCTGTGCTGGGTGCCCCACCAGCCCAGACCCCTCCCGGCGACAGCTGAGACTTCTCCCAGCTGGAGAGGACCATGGTGGGATCAGGGCGGAGGGTGCTGTCCAGGGCAGCGCTCCATAATGGCAGGTGCAGGGCCCCGGCCATGGTGCCTGTGGAGTCCACGTTCACTGTTGCGCTGTGTTTGACAGGAGGTGAGGTGGTCGACTTGCCTGGGGAGGACACACAAACCTCCAGAAGAAAAAACACACACAGCAGAAAAGCTTCCTATGTTGGGACACCCCTCAGAAAGCATACATGCCCCCTGTGTTCACCACAGCGCTATTTACAGTTGCTAAGACCTGGGAACAGCCCAAGTGCCCATCAGTAGCTGAGTGGATATAAAAGCTGTGTGGTACATGTACACCATGGAGTACTATGCAGCTGTAAGAAAGAGAGCTCTTACCCTTTGAGACAACATGGAGGGATCTGGAGGGTATTTTGCTGAGCAAAATAAGCCAGTCAGAGAAAGACAAGTACCACGTGATCTCACTTATTTATGGAACATCATGAACAAAAAAGCTGTTGATAAAATAGATCTAGAGGCATAGAAATAGGGAACAGACTAATAAACCTCAGAGGGAAGGGGGGTGGGGCGGGAAGGGGTAAACCAGAGAACTTACATGCATGTATGCACAACCAATGGACACAGACAATAGGCTGGGGGAAGCAGGAGGAGGGTGGGAAAGGGATCAGTGGGAGAAAAATGGGGGACATCTGTAATTCTTTCAACAATTAAAAAAGAAAGAAACTTCCTATGAAGGGATGGTATCCACTTATGTCTGAGGAGCTTTTAAAATTGCGTTCTGAGAAAACAATTGTCATTTCTAGAAAAGCTTGTGGGTAATTAACCTCACAGGTCTGGGTTCTCTATGCTATTTTGTGCTTCTTCAGGTCATGGGGTTTGGTCTGTACTTGATGGATGGGAGTGTCAGCAATATCTATAAACTAGACGCCAAGAAAAGAATAAACTTGTCCAAAATCGACAAGTTCTTCAAGGTGAGTGACATTTCTATTGACGTGCGTCCAGTTTGAGTTTGGGGTGGTAACCCTGTGACCATGACCCGTCCTGGGACATGGCAGGGGGCCCAAGCACCTGCTCCCTCCCTTTCTGCCCCCACTGGTTCTGCCTGGCTCAGAATTTCACCTGCTATCCTCTGGCTGTTCCTTCACCCCTGTGGGAGCCCACAGCTGTAGTCCTGGGGTTTCATTGTGATATCGCAGGCCATTTGATGGGTACCCCACAGTTTATCCACTCTGGCTGGTATGAACAGTGCTGCTCCAATTTAGGGCATATCTGCACATTTCTGTTGGACGCTTGCCCAGGGGTGGGATTGGGGTTCCCAGCCCTAAATGTGTTCCGTGTTAGTACATACAGCCTAGCAGTTTCCACATGGCCAGGCTGACGCGCATTCCCACCAGCAACAGTGATCATCCCCGGGGCTCCACCTCCTCCCTAAGTGGCACACTGTCACTTTTGGGGGGGCATCCTGAAGGGTGGGGATGTCATTGCAATTTTTTTGGCTAGTGTTTTCTTGTGGTTTAGGGGATGTTTCCCTGGTGTTTCACGCTCTAGACCAGTGGTTCTCAACGTTCCTAATGCCGTGACCCTTTAACACAGTTCCTCATGTTGTGGTGACCCCCAACCATAAAGTTATTTTCATTGCTACTTCCGTAATTTTGCTACTGTTATGTCTTAGGCGACCCCTGTGAAAGGGTCGTTTGACCCCCAAAGGGGTCGCCACCCACAGGTTGAGAACCGCTGCTCCTCTAGACATTTGTGAGTTCTGTTTTATGAAGCATCACTTGAAATTTCTTTTTTTTTTTGTTTTCTCCCTGCTGATGTGTGACTCTTCCTGTATTCTAGGTACGTGGCCTTAGTTGGATACACGTACTCTAAAATGCGGGCCTTCCCTGGGGGGGGCTCTCTTCACTTTCTTAAAGGTGTCATCTGATGAACAGAGATTATTCATTTTATTGTAGTCCAATTTGTGCATCTTTAATGTCCATGTTAGGAAATTCTCGTATAGAGCAGGCTCATGAGATTTTTCTTCTGTGTCAACTGATAGATGCATCACCATTTCCTTTTATCTACGTCTATATTTCCCCCTGGAACTGGCCTCTGTGCGGTGTGAAGTAGGGGTTGACATTCTTTTTTTAAAATAAGTTTTTATTGATTTTGGAGAGAGAGATAGAAACAGCAATGTGAGAGAGAAACGTTAATCGGCTGCCTCCTGCACACGCCCTACTGGGGATAGAGCCGCAGCCCAGCACGTGCCCTGACCGGGCATCAGGCAGGACGGGACGACGCCCAGCCAACTGAGCCACACGGGCCAGGGCTAGGAGTTGACATTCTTGGATTTTTCTCTCCATATGGATGTCTACTTGGCCCTGCTTTTTCATTGCAGACCATCTTTTCCCGCATTGTTCTGCGTGTTACGTGGGTCATAAACCAGGTGTCTGTCTGTCTGTGACTCTGTCTTAGGTTCTCTGTCCTGCCCCACTGGTCTTCATCCATGCTCCAAGGCCACACTGTCCTAGTGGCTGTGGCTTCCCAGTAGACTAGGTCTGCTCACCAGGAGGTCTTCAAGTTATGTTCTTCAAGACTGTCGTGCGTATTGTCCATTCACCTTTCAAACTGCATTTTAGAATTGGCTTGTGATTTCCACACGTGTACACTGCTCATCACCCACCTTCCTCTTGGAACATTGTCTGGGATTCCATTGCATGTACAGGTTCTTCCAGTACGTGAACCTGGTATATTTCTCCATTCACTTAAAACTTTAAAATGTTCTCCAGAATTTTTGGTAGTTTTTGCTTAGATATTTTGTTTAATGTATTCATACCTGTTTTTTCAGTTTTTTTATGCTTTTGCAAATTCTTTTTAAATTTTTATTTTTTAATTGTTGCTAGTATATAGCAGTGCCACTGAATTTTTTTATGACCATGGCTCTAGCCAAAGTCAGGTGAATTTTAATATTCGAAACGGTTTTGTGAATGTCGGTTCTTGTATTTTGTTCTTGAAGTGAATGTAGAAGTTGTTTACCACTTTTTTGCACTCGGTGATTGGCAGAGATAGTTTTCAACCCACAGTAATTATTGCCATTATTCATTCTTCTTGTGATTATGCATTTGGTCACTAAACATAGATGATGACCCTTTTTTGCTGTTCTTTGAATACAGCAGCTCCAGGTGGTTCCACTCTTCGGGGACATGCAGATAGAACTAGCAAGATACATCAAGACCAGCGCCCACTACGAGGAAAATAAATCTCGGTAGGAGAGTGAGCTGCCCAGTTGGAACATTCTGCAATGTTATCTATTGGTTTTTATGTTTTACTTTTATTGATTTTTTTTTTTTTTTTTGAGAGAAAGAAACACTGATGGGAGAAGAAAATCGATCGGCTGCCTCCCACACACACCCCAGCTGGGAATCATATACCTCACAAAGTGGTCCCCCTGAGATCTCCAGCACCCACGGGGCACCAGACAGTTACCACATTACTGACTCCCTCCTGGGGCCTGTCTCCCGCCGCAGAGGCCCGCGGGGTGGTGGGCGGGCTGTGCTACTGCATCCTTGGCCCCCAGCCCGTGCAGACGCCCCTCCCATGACACACACCCCCTCCCCCCAGGTGGACCTGCACGTCTTCCAGCAGCAGCCCCCAGTACAACATCTGCGAGCAGATGCTCCAGATCCGCGAGGACCACATGCGCTTCATCTCGGAGCTGGCGCGTTACAGCAACAGCGAGGTCCAGGCGGGGAGGCGGGGAGGAGGGTGCGGGGCCGGGGGGTGCGGGGCGGAGGGATGAGCCGCTTCACTCCTAATCAGTGTGTTTCGGACACTGGAGTGGGGTCAGGGCGGGAGGGGTGAGCAGGGGCACCAAAGAGGTCTGCTCTGCAGGTCACCCAGGGCGCTGGAACAGGGAACCCGGTGGGCGGGTAGCCTGGCCTCCGGTTGTGTAGCTGCAGCTGTTTATTTGAAGTGGTGCTGGGCAGTCAGTAGCTTGATGCCAGGCACACACACTGCTTGGTTCCTAGGTCCCGCTGTGGTGCCAGTTTGATATGTAGCTCAGTTCACCGTTTTATTTTTGCTTTTGAGTGTTAGGACTCGGGTCTTCCCCTTCGTTTAATTTCATGTCATAATATATAAACCGTGTGCGTGGTTCCAAAGTCAGATCTGAAAGGAGCAGCTCCCGCTCCGTCTGCCACACCCGGTGCCCACTGTTTCCGAAGAGGGGCCCATGCCCAGTGGGTCAGAGTGGAGCAAGGAAAAGTTGTTGATCACAGGGGCCAGCTGGAGAAGAGGGGGAACCATTTCTCAAATCCGTCTTAGAGAGCTCAGAACGTTCGCACCTTCTGTAGAAGGAAGGGAGGCTGAGTGAGGAAGAGGCGGGTGGGGCTGGAGGCAGCCAGGCCCCAGAAGGGTCCCAGGAACGGCACAGATTTCTGAATCCCTCTGGAAGTTCCTGGGCGCTGACAGTGGTCTGAGTCTGGGTCTGGGGTTGCTACTTTGTGTGTGTTCGCTTCCTCTTCCCTGCCAGAGGCATCACTGAGCCCACCTGTGGCAGGAGTTGTGAGCCTGAGACTCAGCATTTCGCTGCCCACGTTGGCTTTGACAGCTGCTGTCCTCAGCGCTCTGGCTGCCGCCTTCTGCTGTAGGGAAGGCGTGTGCCCCTCAAGTCACGTTGCTGTGGCCATACCTTGGGGGTGGGTTCTTAGACTGGGTCTGAGGGGTCAGGGGTAGGCATGCTGGTTTTTCTGGATATGGGGTGACTTCTTGCTCCTGTGATGCTCCAGGTGGTCACAGGCTCGGGCCGCCAGGAGGCTCAGAAGACAGACGCTGAGTATCGGAAGCTCTTTGACCTGGCCCTGCAGGGTTTGCAGCTGCTGTCTCAGTGGAGTGCGCACGTGATGGAAGTGGTAGGCACCCCGCACTCACCCGGGGCACAGCCGGCAGCTAGGGCGGCCTCTTCCCACCCACCACCCCCAGTTGCGAACAAGAGTTTTCTACCCACACTCTTCCAGAAATGGACTGAATCTCATATATATATATATTGGCATTAAATTGGTTCTTGGATCAAGAACAAATTGGCTTTTTAACTTGGGCCCTAGAAATAAGGTTATCCATTTAAACTGAACATGACGCAACATACATTTCACTTACGTGTGTTACAAATAAATGGCCTTGTGTGTTCAAATTCACGGACACAATTTAATTGATCTCCCTTCTTCCCACCACACCAGTACTCCTGGAAACTTGTGCACCCAACGGACAAGTATTCCAACAAAGACTGCCCCGACAACGCCGAGGAGTACGAGCGGGCCACCCGCTACAACTATACCAGCGAGGAGAAGTTCGCCCTTGTGGAGGTAGGCTTGTCTGCTGTCTCTTCCTCCTGGGATTGGGCTCAGATTGTCTTCCCTTTTCGAAGGAGAGGCAAGACCAAGACCATGAATGAACTGCCTATTCTTTGTCATTGCTTCTGTGTGGGGCAACCCTTTCATCTGTCACAGTAGTAGTCAAAACAATAAAATAGCCCTGGCAAGTGTGTCCCCCATGTCTAACCCCAATCACAAAGATTTACTCCTGTTTTCTAAGACTTTTACAGTTTTGCTTCACACTTATTTTATCTTTATTTTTAATCTGTTTTCATTGATTTTTTTAGAGAGAGAGGAAGGGAGAGAGAGATGGAAACATCGATGTGAGAGAGACATCCATCGGCTGCCTCCTGCACACCCCCACACTGGGGATTGAGCCCACAACCCAGGCATGCGCCCTGACCGGAATCGAATGGGGACCTCTCAGTCCCTGGGACAGCGCTCAATCCACTGAGCCACGCTGGCCGGGCAGTTTTGCATCACATCTCAACATATGATTCATTTTGAGTCAGCTCTTTTATGGGGCGAGGTGGACTCACAGCATGGAGTACCTGTTCTGTCAAGGCTATGATTTATTGCAGCAGAGGGATAGAGGAGGAGGCATATGGTGAAGGCCTGGAGAAGCCAGGAGCTGACTTCCAGGCGTCTCTACACTGGAGTGGCCTGCGAGCTCACCCGAGCCTCGGTATCCAGGGCTTTTCTTGGGGGCCGGTCACATAGTGTGTAGCACCCACCTAATTAACCTCGAATCCTCCAACTCTAGACCCCCAGAGCCAGATGGCTCATCCTGAGTCACCCTATTTGGTTGGACACTGTGCCGTGGCCCAAAACCTCGGGCACATGTGCCGTCCCCAGGCAGAGTGTTCCAGAAGCTCAGAGCTCCGTTTCTGGGAGCCATCCAAGGGGCCAGACCTGAGGACAGTACTTTCTGGGAACACGCTGGATTAAGGTCACCCCGCCTGCTGGTTAACCCTGCCCTGAACAGGAGCCCAACGTCATTCTTCTGCACATGGGCATCTAGTGTCCCAACTCTGGTTGTTGAAAAGGTGGTGTTCCCCACCTCCGGTCCTCCAGAAAGTCGTGTGTCCTCTGCAGGTGATCGCCATGATCAAGGGCTTGCAGGTGCTGATGGGCAGGATGGAGAGCGTGTTCAACCATGCCATCCGGCACACTGTCTACGCCGCCCTGCAGGACTTCTCCCAGGTGACGCTCCGGGAGCCGCTGCGGCAGGCCATCAAGAAGAAGAAGAACGTCATTCAGAGGTCAGCCCTCCCTGTGTGCTTGGTGTCCGGGATTGGAGTATTGGTTCAGTTTAAACAGCCGTGGAATCCACACATTTTTTCTTCTCCTTTTAAAAATTTTTTTCTTTATTCATTTTAGAGGGAGAGGAAAGGAGAGGGAGAGAAAGAGAGAAACATCGAGAGAGAACATCGACTGGCCACCTCCTGCATGCCCCTGCTGGGGATTAGGCCCACAACCTGGATATGTGTCTTGACCAGGAATCAAACCAGTGACCTCTTGGTCGATGTTCAACCACTGAGCCACACCAGCTGGGCTTCTTTTTTTTTATTTGAGGGAGAGAGAGAGAAAACATTGACGAGAGAGAAACATCAATCTGCTGCCTCCTGCACGCCCCCTACTGAGGAATGAGACTATCCAACTTCAAGTCTTACTATAAAGTTATAGTAATCAAACAGTGTGGTATTGGTCAGAAATTAAATACATGGATCAATGCAAAAGAATAGAGAGCCCAGAAGTAGACCCTCAGAAATACAGTCAACTGGTGTTTGACAAAGGAGCAAAGGCAGTTCAACTGGGGAAAGGACAGTTTTTCTTTATTTTTTTACAATATGTTTTTATTGCTTTTTTTTAGAGAGATAGGAAGGGAGAGAGAGAGAAACATTAGTGTGAGAGAGAAACATTGATCAGCTGCCTCCTGCACACCCACTACTGGGGATTGAGCCCACTACACAGACATGTGCCCTGACTGGGAATTGAACTGGGACCTCTCAGTCCATGGGATGACGCTCAGTCCACTGCCTCTTCCTGCAGCACCCGGAGGAGTTCATGTGAGCGTCGGATGTGCTGAGGGCTGTATGTGTGTGTGGGGGGGGTGCTGTCACTGTAAATGTCCCAGCGGTGTCAGCCCTCATGCCTTGCTGTTCAGTGTCCTGCAGGCTATCAGGAAGACCGTGTGCGACTGGGAGACAGGGCATGAGCCCTTCAACGACCCAGCCCTCCGGGGCGAGAAGGACCCCAAAAGTGGCTTCGACATTAAAGTGCCCCGCCGCGCCGTGGGACCCTCCAGCACACAGGTTCTTGTCCCCCTGTGCCCCTGCCTTGCCTGTCCCCCAAGGGAGCCAACCCTGAGCTGGGGTCAGGAAGTGAGGCTGGGAGTGAAGTGAGGTCACCTCTGTCTGCTCGGGCAGATGAATTCTCGCCTGTGTCTTCTCTGCCCGTGTCCTTGGCCCGCATGCATCTGCAGCATCGGCCAGACATCCGGGACTGTCGGGTCTGGTCATCTGCATGTAGAACTTGATCTGACTGCCTCAGCTCCCGTGTCCATAGCGTGGATGACAGTCTGTGTCTGTGTTTGCACTGTGTTTCTGGGTGGATGCTTCTGTGCATGGTTATGGTTTTTACACTGGGCTGGAAAAGATCATTCCTGAAGATAAAACTCTGAGAAATTTAAAAATGTAGCTTTTGTGTGTCCCTGGACTTAAGTCACCACCACTGTTCTCTGTTTCTCCCGCTCGGGTCCCCCCCACAAGCAGCTTTCTTGTGACTCACGGGATCATACACCCACCCTTCTGCTTTTCTCCTCCCAATGGGGGACTTGGCCCTTCTTGCTTGTCACCTGTTGGGCTTTTATCATCTCTGCTGCCAGTGCTCAGAGAATTCCCTGCAAAGCACGTTGCTGACTGCAAATGAGACGCTCGGGATCTGGGAGGAAGGCCCGTCCTGGGTCTGTTCGAAGCGCCTGCCCTCCGTCCAGCGTGTGTGTGTGTCCCTGCTCCGTACGTCCTGTGACTAACCGCTCTCTCCCGCCTCTCCCGTCTGTCTGTGTCTAGCTGTACCTGGTGCGCACCATGGCGGAGTCCTTGAGCTCTGCTGAGCTGCTGTGGCAGCTCAAGTCTCTGGGCATGGCAAGGCTGTTGCATGCAGTTAACGCGTTTCTGAGGCAGTCCTACATCTATCCACCTCTTTTAACCTTTGGTGGTAAGACATCGTTTGTTTATCTTGTTGATGTTCACGGCACGGAGGTGAAGGGCTCCACTGCAGGTCCTTTCTCCCGAGCAACAGCAGCGTGGCCGCTCAGGTGGCACCAGGCCCCTGGAGGAGCCAGAGGGCAGCCCGGCTCAGGTCGGGGCGTCGCGGAGCAGCCCTGTGGGCAGGCAGTTCGGTGCGACTAATATACCGTGTGTGTTTTCTCCCCCACGAACGGTTCCCTGGATAACGCAGCTTTACATGGTGAGAACCATGCTAGAGTCCCTCATTGCAGAAAAAAGTGGTTCCAAGAAAACCTTGAGAAGTAGCCTTGAGGGGCCCACGATATTGGACATAGAAAAATTCCATCGAGAGTCATTCTTCTACACTCACTTGATAAATTTCAGTGGTAAGAGACACTGCTGACCAGCATCCAGCCCAGCATGTTCTAACACCGCTAACACCGTCTAGAATGCTTCCGCCTGCCTGACCGTCCCCTGCTGTGGTCCTTCACACACCCAGGTGGTGACGTGTGTCGTAACCCTTGTGGCATCCCCTCAACTGTCGCTGCAAGCACGTGGCCGGCCGGGGGCTCCCTCCGTGCGGTGTGGCCTTTAGAAGTGTGAGGGCCGTGGGGCCGTAGCTGGCCCTTCAACCTGAGGAGCATAAAGCCTTTGTAACCGCACAGGGTCTGAGAAACAGGCGAATGTAATCTGTCACCTGGCTTGAGATCAAGACAGTGATAAATAACAGAAACAGACCCCTCGGGCGGTGACGCGTGCTGTTGGCAGGTTGCTGACTCGGGCAGCCCATCCTGGGGTGACGAAGGGCCCTGGACCAGGCTCGGAGGGCGCCCTTTGTCACTGTGGCGCTGTCCGGATTTATCGGTCACAGCTGCGTGCTCACAGCAGGAGGCCCGTCTTAGTTGGGATGTGGCAGCTCTGCAGTAAACAGTGATTTTTTGTTTTGTTTTTCACTCCATCATAGGACAGAAGCATCTTGATCCTGAGTCAGATAAGAGTTTTATTTCTCCTTTTCATAAGGACATTTTTTTCCCGCCCAGTCCCCCTTGGGGCTCACAGGGTTGATAAGTTCCATCTGTGGACACACATGTCCCTGTGGGGTCCACAGTGGCTGGACGCCTACTCCGTTCTTTCTGTGCAAGGACATGCACAGTCCAGGTGGCTGCACCTGCAGCCACACCCAGTGTCCCGTCCCTAGTGTCAGGCACCATGTAACCCTGTCTGCTCACGGCCACTCCTGCATGGCTCGGGGCTGATTGTGAAGGAGCCGGCGCCTGACCCACGGTCCTCATTCTGTATGTCTCCCGTCTGCTGGCTCTGTCTACTTGCCAATGACTAACATGTGGCGTGTACACCCGCAGAGACGCTTCAGCAGTGTTGCGACCTCTCCCAGCTGTGGTTCCGAGAGTTCTTCTTGGAGCTCACCATGGGCCGGAGGATCCAGTTCCCCATTGAGATGTCCATGCCCTGGATCCTGACCGACCACATCCTGGAGACCAAGGAGGCGTCCATGATGGAGTGAGTGTCCTGTGGGCTGGCCTGGCTCTTTGTTCGTGGTGACAGGGCTTGGGTGGCACTTGGGAGGTGAGAAGTAGGAGACGGGTCACAGTTTTCAGCACTTCATTTGACACTAATTCTTGAGGTGAGACTAGAGATCAATACGAGTGACAGGTTTCTTGACTTCGGAGAAGTCAGGAGCTCAGACGTGAGCATTTGCGCTGTGTCCTACACTGGTGAGGCTGGGGACCCAGCCAGGTTTAATTTACAGCAAGCAGAAAATAAACTGGGGCTTCTTTTGATCCAAACATTGACGTTTTAAAGGTTGTACACAATATTTGTTAAATAGTGCACTTTTTGCCCTGGCCAGTTTGGCTCAGTGGTTAGAGTGTCAGCCTGTGGACCAAAGAGTCACAGGTTCGATTCTGGTCAAGGGCATGTACCTCGGTTGTGGTTCGGTTTCGGGCCCTGGTTGGGGTCGTGCGGGAGGCAACCAGTCAGTGTATCTCTCTCACATTGATGTTTCTCTTTTTCCTTCCCTCTTCCTCTCTCTCTGCCCCCTTCCCACTCTGTTGCACTTTTTTTTAACCCTCATCCGAGGCCATGCTTGGAGGGAGAGGGAGAGAGAAACATTGATCAGGTGCCTCCTGTACATGCCCCAACTGGGGATTGAGCCCACAACCCAGGATGTACCCTGACCGGGAATTGAACCAGCGATGTTTCAGTGTAGGGAAGACACTCCAGTCAACTGAGCCATTCCAGCTGGGCAAAAATAGTAGCTTTAAAATTAAGAAAAGTCCTCATTTTTGTGGTTATAAGAAAAAGGGAAATACTACATCCTTGCGGTAAAAAACTTTGACACAGGATAAAGGAGAAGGTGAGGTGCAGGGGCCCTTGACTGGCCAGGGCCCTGGGCGTGGCCTGAGGCTGGCGCCCTGCCCATGGCTCCGCCAGCCGTTGCCCTGTGCCTGTGCCGCCAGGGCCTTGCAGGAGCCGACTTGCCACATGAGAGGAGAGCAGTGGTAGTTCTTGGGGTGCAGGAAGCTCCGTGTTCGAGGCTGGCTGACCACTCACCCTCTGCAGGTATGTCCTCTACTCTCTGGACCTGTACAACGACAGCGCCCACTACGCCCTCACGAGGTTCAACAAGCAGTTTCTTTACGATGAAATCGAGGCCGAGGTGAGACTTCTTTCTGAGCATTAGAGGAAGCGGGTTTTCTTTCTAATACAGTGAGGTTTAAACTGGGGTGAACTTTTGAAATAAGTATTTGGGGTGAGCCCTTCTGTCTGCACTTTTCTCCACGCATCCACGCTCGTGACAGTTGAGGTCACGCTGTTGGGTGACGTGTTCTCTCACCGGACAGCTCCCCCGAGGGTGGCGATGCTGTGAGCAAACCCACTCGTGTGAAAGTACGACACGCACAGGTACATGGCACGTGACACCCGATCGTGACAGTAGTGACTCTGTTGCTGGTTTACGTATTTGCTAGACAGCACGTTTTACTATTTTGAAGATTGTTTTTTACTTGAAAAAAAATTCACTGTTGCCTGGCCGGTTTGGCTCAGCGGTTGGAGCGTCGGCCTGTGGACCAGAGAGTCCCGGGTTCGGTTCCCGCTAGGCGCACGTACCAAAAAAAAAAAATTCACTGTAAAACACTAGCTAATCTCATACATCTCATGTTTATAGTGTCTCTTGATCACATTCTTTTTTGGTTTGTTTGGTTTTTTCCTGTTTTCTTTTTAAACTTATCTTTATTGTTGAACGAATTACAGATGTCCTTCCTTTTTGTCCCCCCTATAACCCCCCTGCACTCCCTCCCCCCTCCTGCCTTCCTCGCATTATTGTCGGTGTCCATTAGTGACACATATGTGCATAGAAGTTCTTTGATTTTTCTCTACCCGCCCCCACCCCCATCCCCCTTCCCTTTGAGGTTCATTAGTCTAACAACTAATTTGTACTTCTTAATCCTTTCATCTTTTTCACCCATTTCCCCAACCCACCCCCCAACTGGCAACCAACAAGAAGTTCTCTGTATCTGTGAGTCTGTTTCTGTTCTGCTTGCTCATTTTGTTTGTAGATCCAGTTGTTGATAGATATGTATTTATTGCCATTTTATTGTTCATATTTTTTTATCTTTTTCTTCTTCAAGAAGACCCTTCAACATTTCATATAGTACTGGTTTGGTGGTGATGTACTCCTTTAGCTTTTTCTTGTCTGGGAAACTTTTTATATGGCCATCAATTCTAAATGATAGCTTTGCAGGATAGAGTAATCTTGGTTGTAGGTCCTTGCTTTTTATCATTTTAAATATTTCTTGCCACTCCCTTCTGGCCTGCAAAGTTTCTTTTGAGAAATCAGCTGACAGTCTTATGGGAACTCCCTTGTAGGTAACTAACTGCTTTTCTCTTGCTGCTTTTAAGATTCTCTCTTTGTCTTGAACCTTCTGCATTTTGATGATGATGTGTCTTGGTGTGGGGCTGTTGGGGTTCATCTTGTTTGGGACTCTGTGCTTCCTGGACTTGTATGTCTGTTTCCTTCACCAAGTTAGGGAAGTTTTCTGCCATTATTTTTTCAAATAGGTTTTCAATTTCTTGCTCTGTCTCTTCTCCTTCTGGCACCCCCATGATGTGAATGTTGGTACATTTGAAGTTGGCCCAGAGGCTCCTTTACACTATCCTCATTTTTTGGATTTTTGTTTGTGTGTATGTGCTGTTCTGATTGGTTGTTTTTTGCTTCCTGATATTCCAGATCGATGGTTTGCTTCTTTTTTTTTTAAATCCTCACCCAAGGATATTTTTCCATTTTTTATTCAGATAGAGCAGGAGGGAGAGAGAGAGAAAAACATTGACGTGAAAGGGACACATCGAGTGGCCGCCACCCAAATGACCCAGCCAGGGCCGAGGACAAACTGCAGCTGAGGTACATGCCCTTAGCGGGAACCAAACCCGGGTCTCTGTGGACCGTAGGCCAACACTCTAACCACTGAGCCAAACTGGTCAGGGCGATGGTTTGCTTCTTGGCTTCACCTACTCTACTATTGATTCCATGTAAATTATTCTTTAAAAAAAATTTTTTTTTCTTTATTGATTTTAGAGAGAGAGGAAGTGAGAGGCAGAGAGAGATAGAAACATCAATGACAGAACATCAATTGGCCACCTCCTGCATGCCCCCCACTGGGGATTGAGCCCACAACCTGGGCATGTGTCCTGACCAGGACTTGAACCAGTGACCTCTTGGTGCATGGGTTGACACTCAACCACTGAGCCACACTGGCTGGACATTCCCTGTAAATTATTCTTTATTTCAGTTAGTGCATCCTTCATTTCTGACTGGTCTTTTATTATGCTCTTGAGGTCCTCACTAAGTTTCTTGACATTCTCATAAATTTCCTTGAAATTCTCACTAAGTTCATTGAGTGTCCTTATAAGCAGTGTTTTGAACTCTGCATCTGTTAGATTGCTACCTCCATTTTATTTAGTTCTTTTCCTGGAGTTTTGTTCTGTTCTGTAGTTTGGGACATGTTTCTTTGTCTCCTCATTTTGGCTGTCTCCCTGTGTTCGTTTCTATGTATTAGGTAGAATTGCTATGTTCCCTAGGGTGGCCTGTTATAGTAAGTGTCCTGTAGGGTTCAGTGGCACAGCCTCCCTGATCACCCCAGCTGGGCCCTCGATGTGTACCCTTCATGTGGACTTTACACCCTTCTGTTGTAATTGACTCTTAATTGCTGTTGGCACCTTAATAGGAGGGATTTACTCAGGCTGATCAGCTGCAAGGACCGGCTGTCCACTGGCCACCAACCTCTGACTACCTTGGATGGTCAGCTGTGCAGGGCCCTGGTACCTCCTGCATCCATTCCTTGAGTGTGTCACTGGTGAAGGTGTTGGGTGGTGGTGCTTCGACGTGGTCTGAAGCTGTCCACTGGGTGTGCTGGCTCTGGGGCAAGGTCCGCCGCTGCCAGTGTTCTACCCGGGGGCACCAGGCATAAGCTACAAAGCGATCAGCTGATGGCTCCTTCTTGTGCTGGGCTTGGAGGTGCCCAGGCAAAGCCAAGCTGTGAACCAAGGCTGGCTGCTTCTAGTGCCAGGCTTGGGGCCACTTAGAGAAAGGTATGGGGCCACTTAGAGAAAGGTATGGGGCTCGCTGAGACCAGATGCTGCTTGTTTGAGAGATTTTAGGAAAATCTGAAGCAGGAGCCAAAACAGGCACTTCCTAAGGTAAAGCCACTGGAACCAGCTTGGGTGGGCCTGAAGTTGGTTGGGGCAGGGCCTCAGGGAATCACCAGGGCGGGCAAACAGTGTGAGCCAGGTTGCTGGAGCCCCAGATATGGTGGCTGTCTGCTGCCCCAAGGAAGGGCTCACCAAAGGAACAAAGGCCTCTGACAGCACGTTTGTCCCGGAAAAAGCTGCCCCTTCAGCCCTCATCCTGATGCCAAACAGCTCAGTTCTTCCCTGTATGTCTCCAGTGCCTTTCAAGCTGCCTCCCCCATGCTAGAGCTCAGAAGGAATGAGTCTGAGTAAGTCCATGCGCAGGCCCTTTAAGAGGAGCTGCCTGGGGCTCCCTCAGCCTCAGTTCTACTGGTTTTGCAGCCAGAAGTGATGGGGATTCTCTTCCTGGCACTGGAACCCTGAGGGGGGAGGGGCTGGTGTAGGACAGGGACTCCTTGCTCCTCAGGGAGGACGACCTTCCTAGCCGAGGTGTCCTCCTGATTTTTATCTGCCACACGTGGGTGTGGGGCCAGGCCGTTCACCTCCACAGCGACCTTTTGGTGCACAGGACAGTGCTCAACCAACTGAGCCATATCGGCCAAGGTGCATCATTTCCTCTTGTGCTGGATTTAATCTCGTGTTGTCTTGTGTAATAACATGTTTTACAGGCTTATAGCCACGGAGCAATAGGCTGGACCACCCGGGTTTGTGTAGCGCACTCTGACGTTCACACAATGGTGAAATCACCAGCAACATTTCTCAGGATGCATTGCATTTTCTGTGTCCATTCCTCTGTGGATGGACAATAGGTTGCTTCCCTGCCTTGGCTGTTGTGAATAACGCTGCAGTGAACAGGGGGTACAGCTATCTTTTCAAGTTAGTGTTTTTAGTTTCCTTCGAACATAAACTCAAAAATGGACTTGCTGAAACAAAAGATTTTTTTCTTTTTTTAAATATGCTATTTGGTCTCGATTTAGGTAATCAAAATGTAATGTCTGCTTCGTTTTCTTCAGGTGAATCTATGCTTTGACCAGTTTGTTTACAAGTTGGCAGACCAGATATTTGCATATTATAAGGTGATGGCCGGAAGGTGAGTATGTGGTTTGTGGTTTGGATATGAAACCTTGGGTAACTTGGTCAGATATTCATGTGACAATTCGGAGCAAGTGAGAAATGTCCTCCCTTCCTTCCTTTCTAGTTTGCTTCTTGATAAACGGTTACGATCTGAATGCAAGAATCAAGGGGCAACGATCCACCTCCCGCCTTCGAACCGCTATGAGACGCTGCTCAAACAGAGGCATGTGCAGGTGGGCGAGGCCTGGCCTGGGCGTGGCGCACCTGGACCTGAACGTGAAACAGTGGGGTTGGCCGTAGGGTTCACGGGGTTTTAATAGCTGTCAGTTTGTTATGTGACTGAGGGAGCATCCTTACAAGGTGGTAAGATTTTAAAGACACACAGTTTCTGCCCTGGCCAGTTTGGCTCAGCGGTTAGAGCGTCAGCCTGTGGTCTGGAGAGACCCGGGTTCGGTTCCCGCTAAGGGCACGTACTTCAGTTGCAGTTTGTCCCCGGCCCTGGTTGGTTGTGCGGGTGGCAGCCACTCGATGTGTCCCTTCACGTTGATGTTTCTCTCTCTCTCCCTTCCTCTCTCTCCCTCGCACTCTATCTGTACAAAAAAATGGAAAAATGTCCTCGGTTGAGGATAAAAAAAAAAAAGACACACAGTTTCTGCTGGGTAACCTGAAACACAGGGAAGACCTTGCAGCACTGTCTCCCTGCCCGCTTGGGCTCCCGGGGCCGGCATGGGACCAGAGCCCTCGGCTCCTTTCTGGGAGCCCAAAGCCAGAGCTTAAAGGGGGGCTTTCTCTTGGCTAGCACAAAGAATAAAAACACACTGCTTCTTTTTTGTCTCTCTAAAAACTACAGACATCGCCCTGGTCAGTTTGGCTCAGCGGTTGAGCATCGGCCTGCGGACCAGAGAGTCCCGGGTTCGGTTCCCACTAGGGGCACCTACCAGAAAAAAAAAAAAAAAAAAGACTACCGACTTTATAAAAAATTAGGAAAATGCAGAAAACTGTAGGGAAAATTTGCCATTGTTCTACTATCTTCAGATAAACACCACTCACATTTTTTTTCACCAGGGGTTGTGTTTGTATGTTCACGTCCCTGAGAGGTATTGAGGTGCACGTGTGTTGTTAAGACTCTGAGACAGAGATGGGGTCATTTCTCTTACTTGTCCTCGTGAGAGTGAAGCTTAGGCATGTGCACGCCACTCTGGGGATGGTCCTGGCTGCTGTTGCAAGGGCGGTGCTGACTGGCAGATCCGGGTCCTCCGGGGCTCTGCAGGGGCTTGGGGTTTCGGCCTGTGAAGTAAGTGTGAATTAAGTGCAGGTCCATGACAGCTTTCACTTGCAGAATTTCAGCTACAGGAAAGGAGTGTGTGTACATACGCACATACACACACACAATTCAACATGTTTTAAATTTTGTACGTTATTTTTTTGTCTTTTGAAGTCAGTTTTGTGGGAGTTGGGTGTGTGTGTGTGTGTGTGTGTGTGTGTAATTGCTTGTTTTACTTGTTTACTCTCGCCCTCTTCTTCCCCAGCTCCTGGGCAGGTCCATAGACCTCAATCGCCTAATTACTCAGCGTGTCTCAGTGGCCATGTATAAGTCCCTGGAGCTGGCTATTGGACGATTTGAAAGTGAAGACCTGACATCGGTAGTTGTAAGTGTTCCCTCCTCCCTCGGGCTCAGCAGATTTGGTGGAGACTGGTCACAAGGATGAAAGCCAATTTTAATTGCGTCCTTACTGATAAATTGAACCAATGATATGTTTAGTTTTTATACAGAAATCAAAAGGTATGCACCGATTACACTTAGCCTATCCTGGGTGTATTCTTTTAGCATCTTCTCTTGTTTTGTTAATCCTCACTTGAGGATGTTTTTTCTTATTTATTTATTTTTTTTTATAGTGAAAGGGAGGGAAGAAGGGAGAGAGAGAGACATCACTGTGAGATACCTGGACTGCCTCCTCCTGCACGCCACCTACATGGTATGGAGGGGCAATTTAAAGGCAGCAGAGAGGGCATGAAAAATTTAGGTGTGAGAAGCACACTTCTGTTGCCTAGCAGACCCCTGCCTCATGCATTCTTGGCCTGGCTCACTGACCCACGTTGGTATGTCCTGCTCTGTCCCACCACCCCCATAACACTGCACCTGAGGGGAACAGATGCCACTGCCTGAGCCCCAGCTCTGACCTCACCCCTGTCCTCATGGTCCCACAGGAGCTGGACGGCCTCTTGGAAATCAACCGCATGACCCACAAGCTGCTGAGCAGGTACCTGTCACTGGACAGCTTTGATGCCATGTTCCGGGAGGCCAACCACAACGTGTCCGCACCCTACGGGAGAATCACCCTCCACGTCTTCTGGGAACTCAACTACGACTTCCTGCCTAACTACTGCTACAATGGGTCCACCAACCGGTGCGTGTGCCGCCTGCAGGCGGTTCCGATGCGCCGGCCAAAGGGTGTCTGAGCAGAATAGTCTCTGTCCCCGCATTCTGTTCCCCTTTGCTTCTCACATGTGGGTGCTGGGCAGCCCTGGGCTAGCCCTGGAGGAGTGGACAGTGTGTGGAGGGCCAGGGTCCCTTTCGGGGCACTTGTGAGTGTCTCAGAGTCACTTGTGAGTGACTACTTGCACTCTATAAAATAATGGGAGGATCCAGCTGAATTTTTAAAAATTATTGCATTTTTGGTTTTTTTTCTCCTATTTAGATTTGTTCGGACAGTGTTACCATTCTCTCAAGAATTTCAAAGAGACAAACAGCCAAATGCACAACCCCAGTATTTGCATGGGTCCAAGGTAGGTGTTTGTGTTTTTGCTATGATTTCTAAGTTCACAGTTCAGCACATTTTGAAGTTTAGCTTAAATCAGTTTAGATACGGTGGTATAACTAGCTCATGCCAGGCGTAAAATGTTACTGTTTTCTGGAAAGTGACGTAGTCCTGGGGCAGCCCTCTGGCCCAGGGCTGGTGTTTGCTAGGCCTGGCCTCGCTTCTGTCACGAAAATAAGTGAGATTGTTGGCAGATTTAAAGGTTAAAACATAGGAAGCCAAGAAAGAGGTCCAGGGCATGCGTATAAGAGAGGACCGGGGCCGCCTAGGCCCCTGTGACGCGTGAGGGAGGAGCAGAGAAGAGTGACATCAGACACCACAGGCAGTCCCTGGCCAGTTTGGCTCAGCAGTTGGAGCGTCATCCTGCAGACCAGAGAGTCCCGGGTTCGGTTCCCGCTAGGGGCACATACCAAAAAAAAAAAAAAGAAGCCACAAGCGGGCAACCAGGAGAATCCGCCCATGTCACTGTCCATCAGACAGGGGAGTGCACTGAGGAGGCCACTCCATTGCCCACTGGGGTCTGTCCTCGGGCGTGTCCCCAGGAGCCAAAGGGCAGCCCCGTTTCAGCAGCGACGTACTAAGATGTGTTCATCTCTCGTTTAGGACCTCAGAATGGTATCGCTAAAGTAGGAGTTTAATAAATATTGAAAAGTGCCCTGGCCGGTTTGGCTCAGCCTGCGGTCCAGAGAGTCCCGGGTTCGGTTCCCACTAAGGGCATGTACCACGGTTGCAATTTGTCCCCGGCCCTGGTTGGGTCGTGTGGGTGGCAACCACTCGATGTGTGGCTTTCACGTCGATGTTTTTCTCGCTCTCTCTCTCTCTCCCTCGCTTCCTCCTTCCCTCCCACTCAATCTGAACAAAAAAATGGAAAAATGTCCTCGAATGAGGATTAAAAATAAATAAATAAATAAATATTGAAAAGCCAGTTTTTTTGGTTTGTTTTAGCAAGCTTGCTTTTCGTGTCTTCAGAATGGACACATCAGTGCTAGTCAGGGCAGCCCTGTAGGTTCTGGGGGTGCCCCCACCTGAGGGTGTGCTGCGCGAACCTTGGCTTGGTGATTCTTCATCTTCATGTGTGCCTCGGGCCACTGTGAGAATTCTTGGGGGTCCTTCAAGCACGCGTCTCTGTCCCCAGGCCCTGAACCTGGCCTACTCGAGCATTTACGGCAGCTACCGGAACTTCGTGGGGCCTCCACACTTCCAGGTCATCTGCCGGCTGCTTGGCTACCAGGGCATCGCGGTGGTCATGGAGGAGCTGCTGAAGGTTGTCAAGAGCCTGGTACGTTTCCCTCGAGTGTGCTTCCTTCCCTCGGTGAAGGGCCCTGCACCCAGTTCCAGCGTGGGAGGGTTTTCTACTCTTCCACCCAGCTCAGACACCAGCTGGGTGTTCTGTGATTTCACTCAGTTCTGACACTGTCTACCCAGGTGGCGTCAGCTCGCACAGCCTGAGGGCTCAGCCCCACAGGCGGCCTGCGTCTTATAGACGGACCCCTGGGCTCAAGGCCCCACGTCCCGCCCACGGCCTCTGGACAGTGGCGGCCGCGGCCAATCAGCCTCTCTCTCCTGCAGCTGCAAGGCACGGTCCTGCAGTACGTGAGGACGCTGATGGAGGTGATGCCCAAGATCTGCCGCCTGCCCCGGCACGAGTACGGCTCCCCAGGTGAGTGCCAGCACCTCGCGTGGGAGCCGCGGGCAGCCAGTCCCGTCGGACATTTCTGGTCAGAATCCGGCCTGCTTTCCCGGCGGGAGGAGGTGGGGAGCCCGGCTGGAGCAACTGCTTCCAGGTTGCCAGGAGACGTGTTGGAGTTGCTGTTTTGGGGGGTGAGGAAGCAGGGGGGTGGGGCAGCATCTGTTGGTCGTGCTGGGTGACAGGGCTCTGAATCCTGTGTCCTCTGGGTCCCCTACGATGCCGGGACCTTGAAGGTCACCAACCAGGGAGGGGCAATAAACCAGGTACAAGTGCCCTGCTGGGCTTAACGGGACCAGGAGGGGCACCTGGGAGGAACCCTGCTCCTCATAGGTGCCCTCTGTTGAGCCTGTTTTGCTATAGGGCCCATGGGCAGGTACGTCCTTGAGTGGGCCAGGCCCGTGTCGCCCGAGGAAAGCTAGTTGGGGGCCATCCAAATAGACAGCCTTAATGATTGCAGAGAGGGTTGTTCTTGGTGTCCTGGTACTACAGGGACCCTTTGTTTCTTCTCTGATAAATCCTTGAAGCTGCAGGTGATGATGTGGTTTTTATTCTTGTAATTGGCGCCTCCTTGGAACATACAGGGTTGGTGGAGAAAAGTGGTTTTGGAGCCGAGGTCTAGGGCCCAGGTGCTGCACAGATCACCACGCAGGGGAGGTGGTGTCTGGGGCCGGTGGCCGTCTCCTTGGTGGACGTGGTGTCAGTGGCAGTGCCCTGTGGCCAGTACGTGTGCCTGGCTGGGGCTCAGCCCCTCCAGCCCCCAACCCTGCCGCTTACGCCCTGGTCCCACAGGCATCCTGGAGTTCTTCCACCACCAGCTGAAGGACATTGTGGAGTACGCGGAGCTGAAGACCGTGTGCTTCCAGAACCTGCGGGAAGTGGGCAACGCCATCCTCTTCTGCCTGCTCATCGAGCAGAGCCTGGTGAGTGAGTGGCAGCCAGCCTCGCCCGGCCTGCCGAGGCGTCCCTACAGGTGGGAAGGGAAGGCGTTCTTAGAGGCTCCATCTGTGGGGTTATTCACTGTGGGGGAGGCAGTTGGTTCCCTGCATTTGAAAACATGGACGCGATGCAGTTCGTCTGAGAGCGTCTCACTATGTGAGCATCTTAAGAACATTGTTGTGAGGTGTTGCCTGCAGCCACACCGGCGTGTGTGACACGCATGTTGCCCGGGAGACTTGTCTACAGTGACGGGCTTCGCTTTTGAGGTTGTGGAGCCCGGAGGTGTTGCTCAGTGTGACCATGAAACTGATTTTTAAATTTCACTGAAGTACAGTTATTTCACTTTTAAGATCACCGCAATCACCCTGGCCAGTTTGGCTCAGCAGTTGGAGCATTGGCCTGTGGACCAAAGAGTCCTGGGTTTGATTCCGGCTCATACCTCGGTTGCTGTTCAGCTCCGGCCCTGGTTGGAGACGTGCGGGTGGCAACCAATCAATGTGTCCCTCTCACATTGATGTTTCTCTCTCTCTCGCTCCCACTCTGCCTGAAGATAAATGTAAAAAAAAAAAAAGATTACCACAGTGGCCCTGGCTGGGTAGCTCAATTGGTTAGAGCATCGTCCCAATGTGCCCAGGTTGCGGGTTCCATCCCTGTTCAGGGCACTTACAAGAATTAACCAGTGAATGCATCAATACATGAAACAACAAGTCAGTGTTTCTCTCTCCCTCCCTCCCTTCTGCCTCTAAAATCAATCGATTAAAAAAAAAGACTACAGTGCAGTTGGACAGCACCACCACCACCACTGAGAACTCGCACAGTGGGACACCCACTTTCTCCACTGCTTGTCTCCTGGTGGGTTATTGTATCCATCCCTCTGTCCCCTGCGTATCACGGCGGCTCTGGAACTGGAGAACAGGATCTTTACCTAAATACACACGAACTTTTGTTGTTGTGTGGTTAATCCTCACCTGAGGATATTTTTCCGTTGAATTTTAGATAGAATGGAAGGGAGGGAGAGGAGAGAGAGAGAGAAACAGCAACGTGAGAGAGACATGTTGATTGGTTGCTTCACGCACAACCCTAATCGGGACCGAGGATCGAACCTACAACCCAGATATGTGCCCTTGACTGTGAATCGAACCTGCGACCCTTTGGTCTAAGGTCCAGCGCTCTAACCACTGACCCATGCTGGCCAGGGCTCCATGAGAGTTTTTAACAACCAGGTCATTTAGGAATGCAGCCCTTAACCAGCAAAATGGGGGTGTTCGTGAGCAACAAAGAATTGCAGTTTGGGACAGGTGTTCAATGGCTAACCTCAAGCAGCCCTCCTTGTACGCAGAATTGACCCTTAACGTGGGTTTGAACTGTGAGGCTCAGTGGAAAACCTGCATGGACGTGGACCACGCAGCTCACACCCAAGTTGTTCAGGGTCCTCTGCGCCTTGTTTCCAGCCCCGATTGCTCTGTCCACCTGCCGAGAGCTACGTTCTAGCTTGATCTTCTCTTTCTTCGTCCTAGTCTTTAGAAGAAGTCTGTGACCTGTTGCACGCAGCCCCCTTTCAGAACATCCTGCCGAGGGTCCATGTGAAAGGTGAGCCTGTCCCTTGTTTTTTTGTTGTGTTTTTTTTAAATATATAAAATGTAACTCTGTGATTGTTTTTCATACAAAGGACAGAGTGTAAGGTATTTTTTCCACTGTAGAGGGAGAGAGACTTGATGCCAAGATGAAGCGACTAGAATCAAAGTACGCCCCCCTGCACCTTGTCCCTCTGGTCGAAAGGCTGGGGACCCCTCAGGTAATGCATGCTGGGTCGGCTGTTGCTATTGTGCTGGCGGTCCATGCCAGGCCGTGGGCGAGGTGAGCTGGGTGCCCAGGCTCTGGGAGAGGCCCAGACCAGGAGGCATTAGGAAGCTGGACGGGTCCACTCTGGCCCCAGTGTCTCCAGTGGGGTTCGTAACAGGACCTCATCACGGGTGGTTGGAATTTGGAACGAGCTACATCACATGGAAAGGTCTTAGAACACCTCCAGGTGTATGAGATGTATGCAGTATCGTCACTTATTCTGGTCCATCCCTTCGTGAAGAAGCCTTTTTTGTAGGTTTTTAAGACCAGAATGTGGGAGGCTCAGGCGGGAGGCAGGGTATCAGAGTAGAGCTGCACAATTCTCGGTCTTGGCTGTGTCACCATTTTGGACCAGATAATTCTTTGCTGTGGGGCTGTCCTGTGACTTGCAGGATGTTAAGCAGTATCCCTGGCCTCTGCCCATAGATGCCACTAGATCCACCCCGAGAAGAGCTAAACTCTGACAGTTGTCCTTGACTGTGCATTATATTTAATCTTGTAAGACACATAGGTAATAGCTGACATATTTTTTTGTTCATGCTTCTAAAAACCTTCTTCTGCAAGCTAATACAGTTGTGCAGTTAGTCAGAAACAAAACTAGTGTAGTCGGTTTCAGCTCCTCGGTCTCCTTCCATGGCGCTTAATATTCTGTCCTTTCCACAGCAAATTGCCATAGCGAGAGAGGGGGACTTGCTGACCAAGGAGCGTCTCTGCTGTGGCCTGTCCATGTTCGAGGTCATTCTGACTCGGGTCCGGACCTTCCTGGATGACCCGATCTGGCGTGGACCTCTGCCCAGCAATGGGGTCATGCATGTGGACGAGTGTGTCGAGTTTCACAGACTGTGGAGTGCCATGCAGTTTGTCTACTGCATCCCTGTGGGGACACACGAGTTTACAGTCGAGTAAGTGTGTGCTCCGTGGACAGGGAGGTGGGAGCTGACATTGGGTTAACACACAAGACTGCAGGAGGTGACTCGGAGCTCAGCTTCTGGGAGTCATCCCTGGAAACTTAGGCACATTGATGTGCATTTTTCTAGATGGGGCCACAGCTTCATGAAATCCTTCATGGAGGGCCCAGGATCTCAAAACAGGTTAGGAGCCCTGGCCGGTTTGGCTCGGCGGTTAGAGCGTCGGCCTGTGGTCCGGAGAGACCCGGGTTCGGTTCCCGCTAGGGGCACGTACCTTGGTTGCAGTTTGTCCCCGGCCCTGGTTGGGTCGTGTGGGTGGCAACCACTCGATGTGTCGCTTTCACGTCGATGTTTCTCTCTCTCTCTCTCCCTCCCACTCTATCTGAAAAAAATATCGAAAAATGTCCTCGGGTGAGGATAGATAGATAGATAGATAGATAGATAGATAGATAGATAGATAGATAGATAAATAAAAAAATAAAAAAAAAAAAAAAAAAACAGGTTAGGAGCCCTGGCCAGTTTGGCTCAGCAGTTAGAGCGTCGGCCTGCGGTCCAGAGAGACCCGGGTTCGGTTCCCGCTAAGGGCACGTATCTCGGTTGCAGTTTGTCCCCGGCCCTGGTTGGGTCGTGCAGGTGGCAGCCACTCAATGTGTCCCTTTCACGTCGATGTTTCTCTCCCTCCCACTCTATCTGAACAAAAAAATGAAAAAATGTCCTCGGGTGAGGATAAAAAAAAGAAATAAAATAAAAACAGGTTAGGAAACAGTGTCAGAGGAGCCCAGGAGGGGTGTTCACCAAAAACAGGGACACACCACTGGCTGCGCAGTGTTCCCAGCAGACAGCTCCATCACGGACCTGTGGCGGGAGACGCGCAAGACTTCCACTGGTCGCCTGTCTGCTTATGTCTTCTCGTTTGCAGGCAGTGTTTCGGAGACGGGCTCCACTGGGCTGGCTGTATGATCATCGTTCTCCTCGGGCAGCAGCGGCGCTTTGCTGTCCTGGATTTCTGCTACCATCTGCTGAAAGTCCAGAAGCATGACGGCAAAGATGAGATTATCAAAAACGTGGTATGTGGAAGAAAATGCTCTGTCACATGGGGACATTTCGCACACATAAAAAGCATGCTTTGTGTATATTACAACTTCTTTCTCCAGGGATGTTTTTCATCCCAGTACGTGAAGTGCCACCCACGGAAGCTTCCTATTCATTCCCAAAGTGAATCTAAATGTAATTGATGCCCTGGCTGGTTTGGCTCAGCAGTTAGAGCATCGGCCTGTGGACCAGAGAGACCCGGGTTTGGTTCCCACTAAGGGCACGTGCCTCAGTTGCAGTTTGTCCCCGGCCCCGGTTGGGGTCGTGTGGGTGGCAACTACTCAATGTGTCTCTCTCATGTCGATGTTTCTCTCTCTCTCCCTTCCTCTCTCCTTCCCGCTCTGTCCGAAGATAAATGCAAAAAAATGTCCTCAGGTGAAGATAAAAATATTTTTAAAAAATTGAATGTAATTGATAAGTAAAGCAGTCTGGCAGCTAAAATACTATTGCATTTTTATCCTCTTCAAGGTGCTTAGATGTATTTCACAATTTGGAGGCTCACAGGATCCACGCTTTCAGGCTACTGGTCTACTGCTCTGGTCTTTGGCCTCCTCTTGGTCGTCGAAGTGTGGTTTGTTTTGGCTGCTCTTGAGATCTTTCGTCTTTGTCATTTTGTAGATTCTTTGTCGTTGAATTCTAGATCATGCTCAACCATTATCTTTTGAAATAGTTTAGTCTTCCATTCTCTCTATTCTCTTCTTTTGAGACTTCACTTAGACACGTGTTAGACCCCTGTATTCTGGTCTCCATCCCCTTTCCCCTATTTTATTAATTTCTATAACAAATTGCCACAGATTTAGTGGTTTAAAACAACACAGTTCTCTAGGCCAGAAGTCTGGGGACAGCATGGCTCAGCTGGGTCCTGTGTTTAGTCTCACAGGGGCCAAAATCAGTGTGTCCAGAGGCTGTACTTCCTTCTGTGTAGCCTCTGGGGATGAATCTGCTTTTAGGCTTTAGCAGGTAGTTTGCTGTACTCAGCTCCTCACAGTTGGAGGACAGAGGCCCACGTTTCCTTGCTGGTTATTTGGCCCACATCCCCTTTTTTTTTTTTTCCATCCTTTATTGATTTTTAGAGAGAAAGGAAAAGCGAGGGGGAGAGAAAGAGAGAAAGAAACATCGATGAGAGAGAACATCAATGGGCTGCCTCCTGCAAGCCCCCCACTGGGGATTGGGCCCACAACCTGGGAATGTGCCCCGACTGGGAATCGAACGAGCGACCTCTTGGTTCCTGGGTCAGGGCTCAACCACTGAGCCACACCGGCCAGGTCCACATCCCTCTTATGCTTTGCACTTGGCAACCTCCAGCCCTTCATGCTCTTCTTTCTGCTTCATCTCTCTTGCCTCCAGATGGAGGAGGGTCTCTGTTTGTGATTAGATTGTGTCCATCTAGATGATACAGGGTATTCTCCCTATTTTTTATTATTCTTTAAATTCACTCTATTTTAAAGTCTAGACTTAACTATATTTGCAAGTCCCCCTTGCTGTGGAAGGTAACATGTCCAGGTTCCAGGTATTGAGATGAGGACATCTTTGAGTGGCCACTTTGCCTCTCGAACCCCTGGTCCTTGCCTCTCTGGACTGGACCCAGAGAACTTACTTTACTCAACCAATTCATGTCAGCTCTGTTTAATCTGTTTTTACTTTTGAAAATCATTTGTTTATATTTAAAAGTTCAATTTGGTTCTTCAACTCTTGGTGATACCTGATAATTTTATCTTTTTCAATGAATTTTTGCCTTTCAAAAAGACACAGGCATACACATTTCACATATTTTGTATTCTGTGTCTTTTCGTCCTAGTATCCGAGGCCTCAGGGGTTTCCAGAACTCTGAAATGTCACCTTGTTTTTGGGATGTTTTATGTGCCGGCTCTTGTTTCATTTATTTGGATTGCTTTTCTCCCGAGATGTTCATTTGCTTCTCATCACCGGAGACTGTTACCAACTTGGCAACTGAGCCTCATTGGAGGGTCCTGGCTTCCTGAGCATCTCCAGTTGTCATCCAGCTTGCTCACAGCCCAGGCTGTCTCTCCGTCCCACTGACGTGGTGGCATCTGTCTCGGTTCTGCTTCACATCCTATATAGACAGAACCAGCAATCCCTTTTAGTTCTCTCTCTCTCTCTCTCTCTCTCTCTCTCTCTCTCTCTCTCTCTGTGTGTGTGTGTGTGTGTTCTTCATCTAGTTTTGTTACAGCAGGACCACCTCTCAAAGCATCCTGCCCACAGTTAGTTGCTGGAATTCTAAAGCTTGTATTACATTAGATGGCTGTTCTTTACCCACTGAGCATACTGTCTAGATCTCTCTACTCCCAGTTTTCAGCACATCCCAGGTTCTAATAGCTACCTGCTTGATGAATAGGGTCTGTAAGTTGTACAAATGAGAAAGTCTACTGTTAGTAGCATGAAACCAGCAGAGAAATGTGTTCAAATACAAAATATAGATGTGTTCCAGTAGTTAAAGAGATGGTATGTGCATCAATAGTTTGCTATAATTTTTCAGAGAAAATATGAAAACCCTGACATTTTGAAACATAACAAATGTTTACGTTTTAAGAATAAAACATCTCGTTTTAACTGTTACAGCCTTTGAAGAAGATGGTGGAGAGAATTCGCAAATTCCAGATTCTAAATGATGAGATAATCACCATCTTGGACAAGTACCTGAAGTCAGGCGACGGGGAGAGCACACCTGTGGAGCATGTTCGCTGCTTCCAGCCACCGATCCACCAGTCCCTGGCCAGCAGCTGAGGACACACGTGTCACCTGATGCTGGAGTCCGGTCCTAACTGCTTTCTGTAACTATAGGGCATGTTTCTTTTCATAAACTAGGGAGATTTTTAGGGACTATTTGTCCATGTCTCTGTACCTGTTAAAGGCGGTGCTTTTCAATCTGAAAGCTTAATTTTATAAAATTGACTTATTTTTCTAGACTAAAATTGTATATGCTTTTGGTAATTAGGGAGTCAGGTTACTGGCTGCTGGTTGTTGCCATTGTGTTTAGTTATTTTCCATTTTTCCATGGAATGTCAGCAAGTGCTGCTGAGTTCACCCGTTGGCCCCTCAGCAAAGGATCAGTGATGTTTAGGGAAAGATTTATGAACATCAGCAGGAAACACAGTGCCCGCTAACTGTAATAAAATCCGTTACTAATTAGAATCGAAGTTAATAATTACTTAGCTTTTGTGGAGGGATTTTTCTAATGGTCTTTCACGAATTCTAAGTCATTGTTCCCTTCCCTTTTTTATGTCAAGTCTTTCAGAAAATACTGAGCTTGACTCCTGTTTCTACTAAACCCAGCTGTAACAAAGTCTCATTTGCGAGGAATGATTTAAAGGTTATAGAAATAAAACAAATAAAGTGTATTTGCGGTCATTCATTCATTATGGCCCGGTGTACCCTGGCTTGGACAGGCGCTTTCTCTGCTTATAAGTGCACAGATTGGCCAATTAATTGCTGTGACAATAGGGTCTGAAGCAGGATGGCGTTCATTATACTGTTCTACCTTTTGTGGACAGGTTTGAAGTTTTCTGAAAGCATTTTTCATTAATTTTGTTTGTTAATCCTCACCCAAGGATATTTTTTCATTGATTTTTTAGAGTTGGGGGGGTGGGGAGGGACATCAGTGAGGTAGACACAATGATCAGCTGCCTCCCACACAAACCCGACCTCAGTTAGGGATCGAACCTACAACCCAGGTACGTGCCCTCGACCCTTCTGTCCACAGGACAACGCTCTAACCACTGAGCAACCAGCCAGCGCTTCATTGATGTTTTTTGTTTTTTATAGTATGTTTTTATTGAATTTTTAGAGAGAAGGGAGAGATAGAAACATCGATGTGAGAAACATCAACTGGCTGCCTCCTGCACGCCCCCTTCTGGGGACAGAGCCTGCAGCTCAGGCTTGTGCCCTGACGCGGAATCCACAGGACCTCTGTCCCTGGGATGGCGCTCAATCAGGAAGGCCCCCTTGTGCCAGGTCAAGTGTCAGGGGAGAACTGGTAGGGGAGGTGATTTCCTACCCATTGTCTTGTAAATGAGTTGCCTTCAGTAATAGGATTCTCTTTAACATTTCAAAATTAAGATAATTCATCAAACAGGAGTCATTTATGCAGGTAAGGTAAATCACAAGATAATGTATTGGGATAATTTTGTTCTTTTTTAAATAAAAAAGCCTTAAAATGATCAGGGATTGATGCAACTGGGGATGACAAAGGTACACTTCGGACTTTCATCACCAGTGAAAAAATAAAGCATTTTATCAACTTAAAATTGTCATTAGTACATTTAGATTTTGGTGAAAGAAAATGTTAAATACCGTTACAATACAATGTTAACAAAAATTGGCCAAGTACTGAGGTCATTTTAGTGAGCTACCATCATTTAAATATAAGAAAAGTAATTTCTTGGTCCAAATTAGTGAAACCTTAAAAAAGATTGTCTCTAGAGAACATTATTTGAGAATACTGCCTTTTCAGACATGCTCTGATACTCAAATTCACTTTATAACAACAATTATAGATTAAGTTTTTGATTACTTCTTTCTTAAAAAGCGGTCAGATTTCCATTTCTTCGGGAGACATTTTCACCAGTGTGCTGTTCAATCCCACAGGTTAGACTTTCCTCATTATTATTAAGAACTTCATACATATCAGCGAGATTGCCATTCACTGCTTTTTCGTCTTTTCGAATAGACACAGGAAGACTTGCTAGACTAAAGCTGACGTCTTTAAAGGCATGCAACAAAAATATTCCCACAATGATTGTACAGAAGCCACTCAGAGTACCAATGACATCATCACCAGGCATGTCCTGCCACTCCTTAAAGAGAATAGCTGAACAAGTCAGAACTGACGTAGTGAAGAAGACATAGTAGATGGGAGTCACGAGGGAGGTGTTGAATATGTCCAGGGCCCTGTTCAGGTAGTTGATCTGTGTGCTCACACAGACTATGAGGCTCAGCAGCAGGGCCCAGGCCAGGGGGTGCTGCAGCACGGGCTTGCCAGCAAACAGCTCCTTGATAGCAATGCCCAGGCCCTTAACACAGGAGACGGAAAAGGCTCCAATCACAGAGCAGATGGTGATGTACACGAGAATGTTCGTCTGTCCATGGCGGGGTCCCACCACGAAGATTAATATCAAAGACACAATGACCACAAGTGTTGCAAAGACCACAAAACCTGGAGGAGGCAAAGACAAGTTATATTTAGTGAAATTTAAGTACTTAAAGAAAACTGAGAATCCAAAACATTACCTCAACAGAAAGGAGGAAAGGTGTGGCCCTAAAATAAAAATAGCTTTCTTTGCTGCCCCAGCAAGAGCACACTCATCAAACTTTAGTCGGGTGTATACACTGGAGAGTTCAACTATGTGTCATTTCACAATTCTTATACCACTGACATTTTTAATGTAGCAGCTTAGGCCATGCGGAGCAAGCTGCCTCTTCATATGCACATAAATTAAAATTTAAAAGTAAAACTATAATAAGACTAAAGAAGCTTTTCTGTTTTCTCACCTGGATCCCCGAGCTTGTGAGACATTTCATCTAAAGTCTCGATCTCCTCTTCTTTTGGAGCATGAATGACCATAACTGTAGAGCCCAGAATACTCAGCAAACATCCAATTTTCCCATGAAGATTCAGTCTTTCATTGAGAAAGTATGAAGAAAGAATGGCACTACAATGGGGGGAAGGTGAATAAGATTAAAATAATCAGCTACTTTTCTCATTTTTAAGTAGCAACACAATTCAGACTTTGAATAATCGAACTCAAACTAAAATATTGTGAGTTTATAAAGATTCTGGCTTTCAGCCAAGGTATAAAAAAAAGTCTTTAATCATAAAATTAAAGCTTCTAGAGGAACACCTGCTTAATCACACACTAAACCATTACAATTACCATCTTCCTACTGTAGGACATCAATGTGAAGTTGACAATAAATGGAGATACGTATGAATTTATATCCTAATTATGAATCTATATTCAAACCAATGCTAAACATTTTACCCAAATTTAATTTATCCTCACTGGCTGATGCAGCTTTCTAATGTGTTCATTTAATTTTAAAAATTATCTAATTTGCCCTGGACGGTCTGGCTCAGCAGTTAGAGCATTGGCCTGCGGACCACAGAGTCCGGGGTTCGGTTCCCGTTAAGGGCTCATACCCCTGTTGCAGTTTGTCCCCGACCCCAAACCCCAGTTGGGGTTGTGTGGGTGGCAACCACTCGATGTGTCTCTCTGATGTCGATGTTTCTCTCTCTCTTCCTCCCTCTCTCCCTCTTGCTCTATCTGAAGATGAATGCAAAAATGTCCTCGGGTGAGGATAAAAAAAAAAATCATGTAATTTATTTGTAATATTTATTTATACACACACACACAATCTAAAAAATAGGATAAAAATACCTGTCAATCCACTTTAGGAATAGTAACCAAAATCTAGATTTCAATATGGGCTTGGCTGTTTGAGCTAATTACTAAAGGAACAGAGATCGGTCAGATGGTGGACTGCTCCTTCAAACAGCACCCAGGCCACTCTTCAGATGCACGTAAGCCCCAGCCAGTGAGTTTCTGTAGTCAGTACAGAGATCGATTCACAACTAACCACTACCTACCAAGAAGTGCACGTGTGTCAAATGACAAATGTTGTGACAAGTGCAAGTGGGAATTTTAAAAAGTTGAAATCAAAGTAAAACCAATGCTGGCTCTGAAAAGAAGCAAGACAAAGCATAAATCTATTTGATCCCCCAAACTGACAGCTTGCCTATACCCAGAAGATAACCTTTTATTTTTTATTCTCACCCGAGGACATTTATTTGCATTTATCTTCAGATAGAGCGGGAGGGAGAGAGGAGAGAAGAGAAAGAAGCATCGATGTGAAAGAGACACATCAACTGGTCGCCACCTACATGACCCCAACCAGGGCTACAGACAAACTGCAATCGAGGTACATGCCCTTAGCGGAAACTGAACCTGGGTCTCTCTGGCCCGCAGGCCGATGCTCTAACCGCTGAGCCAAACTTGCCAGGGCAACCTTTTAAAAGCAAATTGTAACGTAGCACTTACTAAGTTTTCAAGGTTGTTTAAATATAAGCTACACTGAGCCTGTGCGATTTCATGGTCTGAGAGGCGGACTGCTGTCTACACCTGCAGCCTGGTGTCCTTACCTGACTAGGACGCTGAGGGCTCCCAATGGCGTCACAAGCGTGGCTGGTGCAAAGGCGTACGCAGCGAAGTTGGCCACCTCACCAGCTCCCACTTGGAGGTGGACAAAAGAAAACTCTCAGATAGGAATATATCTACTCAGAATGGAAATACCTGCATTTTACTTTTTAAGAAAAGTGGGGCAATATACACCCTTTTGCTGTTATGAGGAAATTTCTCAATTGCAATGATTTCTTCTTTAAATGACCATAGAAATTGCCAAGGAAACCACCTGGGCCCACCCCAGTTTAAAACTATAGATTCAAAGAAAAAAAGAACAAAAAACTATAGATGCAACGTATTACGTTAGAGGAGTATTCTACTTTTCTATTTCATCAGTTTTGATAAATTTTATTTTTCTAGAAATGTCTTTTAAGTTTTTATATTTACTGGAATAAAAATGTTCATAACATCCTATTAATAGCTACAAAACTATAGTATTTTCTAGAAATAGTTTCTATACATACTTGAGAGCAGTCCAGCCCACCACAACCATTCTTTAAGATAGGCATGGCCACCTTGACCTGTGAAGGAAAAAATATTTCACTTCTTTAGAAGATTATCGGACTCCTACAAATTTTTGACAATTGTTAGTAATGACAGATTTTAAAATATCTCATTTGTTAACTATTACTACTTTGAATAAAGGTTCCATCATGTACAAAGGGATTTCTTTAACAATATTTTTATGATTATATAAGAAAAGGGGATGTGAAGATCATTAAAATGTTAAAAAATGTTTAGGTTTGTACTATAATGTTGAATGAAGAAATTAAATTAACCCTCATACCTCTTTCTTTTGTGAACTCGGCTTTGGTAAACAAAGAAAAGAAACCAGTATAAAGTAGCCCAATCTCAAATGAATCGGTCTGAAACTGGATTGGCCATTTAGGTGTGGTCAGCCCACCATGAGGCGGTGCGTGACCTTGGAGAAAGGGGTCCCACACTGCTCAGTCTGGGGCTGCCATGACGCTCATCCTGCTTTTCCTTCTCTTTTTTTTAATTTATTTTTTGTTCAGATAGAGCGGGAAAGAGAGAGGAAGAGAGAGAGAGAGAAATATCGATGCGAAAAGGACACATCGAGTGGCCGCCTCCAGCATGACCCAACCAGGACCGGGGACAGACTGCAACGGAGGCATGTGCCCTTCGTGGGAACCAAACCCGGGCCTCTGGACCGCCGGCCAAAGCTACAACCTCTGAGCCAAACCGGCCAGGGCTCATCCTGCTTTTTCACTTGATTTCCTCCCAAAAAAGTAATAAATCAAGCAAGCGGTACTTAAACCATTGTCCAAAAGAATACATCAATGCAAACGAAGGCTCTGACAAGCACTTCCCCTTGGGCAATAAGAACACCTGCCTCAGGACTGACCAAGGATAAGGTATGCATGGTACAAGCAGCACATGCCAATACTTTCTCCTCTGTCCACAAAACTCCAACTGAGGCTAAGGCTTTAAATTTGCTTGATTAGGTTTAACCACAGAGATGGCCTAGGAAAAAGGGAAGTACTGTTTTTTTTACTGCCAAAGCATGTCTTTCTGTGAGGTCAGAACCAGGTCTAGAGCTGCTGTAGAGGCTGAGTGACAGACCATGACTGATGCAGCACAATGCTGGGACCTGTCGTGAGTACACCAGATGAGTCAGAGTGGGGGTCCCTCACAACAGGTGTTCCCCAGGGTCAGCAGGTACTGGGGAAACAACCTACACCACTCTAGAAGTTCACTGAGCTGAGAACTTTTCCACCCAGGGGAGTCCTATCATTAGGAAAGATGCCTAAAGGCAAAAATCAGATTTCTACTATCACAGACAAAAGAGATTACCACTCTATCCCATCTCTTATTTCCTTCTCTGCAGACATTACCAAAATGTAAAGAAAAGGCTGAATGCTAATTGGGCACTGGTCCCTATTCCCAGTTTGACAATAATCGTAGGAGTGAGTAGTTAACTTATTTTGACATCTGTTGTTTTTCTCTTCACAAAACTGAAGTTTCATTCTCTATAAACATTTACAACTCATCCAGATTGCAGTTTGAACATCCTAGGAACGAACATGTGGTCTCCACAGACCAAGCACCTGGGTACACAAGCACACACTGGCGTCATTTCAAAGGCACCAAGGTCACAACCTACCTGCTCTCATGGAGCCTTTCCTGGCAAGTCGCAGAAGGCCTTTTTTTTTCAAAATGAAACTCCCTCCAATGAAAATGCTGGAGCTCATAGCCAATCCCAGACCGATATAGAAGTCATATTTTCCACGCCCCTGGCTCATTTCGTTTGTTACTGAAGAATTCCTATAACTCACATTGATCACAGGACAGAGAAATAAATGCTGGTGCTGGAGACAAGACGATGCAGTTTTCAAATCTACACAAGGCAAAAAAAAAAAATGAGACTTTCACAGCATGATCAGGACAGTGCAATGTGATTCAGAACTGTACTCCATTTCTCGTCAAGGAATACCTCCTTTATTACTACTGTGGAAAAGAAATATATATTTTTTTCTTATAAGCAAAATTTTGTTGCAATGGACTGTCAGTAAGACTGGAAACATTTTCAAAATACGAAACCAGAGTTTATAAAATCAACTTAGACATGGTTTTGAGATATATGTTGTATTTGTTTAATTAGTTTACAGCATAATTATGTATGCATATGTTGTGAAATGATCACCATAGCCCAGCCGGTGTGGCTCAGTGGTTAAGCATCAACCCATGCACCAGGAGGTCACATGTTTGATTCCCAGTCAGGACACATACCCAGGTTGTGGACCTGATCCCCAGTGGGGGGCATGGAGGAGGCAGCCAGTCAATGTTCTCTCTCATGGATGTTTCTATCTCTCCCTCTCACTTCCTATCTCTCTAGGAGTCAATAAATAAAAAATATTTTTAAAAAAAGATCACCACAGTAAGTGAACACTCATCACCCACACAGTTACTTTTTTTTCTTGTGGTAAGAATTTTTAAGGTCTAGGTTCTAAGCCACTTTCAAGTATATAATACAGTATTGTTAACTGTAATCACTATGCCTTACAGCCCCAGGACTTAAAATTTATTTTATAATTGGAAGTTTGCACCTTTTGACTGCCTTCACCCATTTCCCCACCCCTCCTCCACCCCTCCTCCACCCCCACCACTGATAACCACCACTTTGTTTTCTGATCTTAAGAGTTTGAGTTTTAAGTACAGTTTTTTGTTTGTTTTTTGTTCAGATAGAGTGGGAGGGAGAGAGAGAGACAGAGAGAGAGAGAAACATCGACGTGAAAGGGACATATCGAGTGGCTGCCACCTGCACGACCGACCAGGGACAAACTGCAACCGAGGTACATGCCTTTAGCGGAACCGAACCCGGGTCTCTCTGGACCGCAGGCCGATGCTCTAACCGCTGAGCAAAACCGACCAGGGCTTAAGTACAGTTTTATATCATGACACCATCTTTTACCATAAACTTGCCATCTGTCAAATGATAAATGAGCCTTCAGCCACTAAAGTAAATAAACGATCTCATTTGACTCACAGTTTGAAAAGAGGAAATCGATGTGAATGTCCCGAAAGGACCGCCTTGCGTGACTCCTCTCAGACCCGGTAACGCTCTGTCACTGCAAGTCAATCTCAGCTGGGAGGGCCTGAAACAGAGATTAGTTTTTATTCTTAAGGATCAGCGACCAGGCCAGAGCCAGATTGAAAGACAGCTGAACAAGAAAACCTGCCAAGTTTCACTGGAACTAGGTTCCGAGACCAGCAGTGCCCGTCTTGCCTCCAGGGATCTCAGGTGGAAGGTCCCGGGACTCCCAAACCCACCCACCCCGGCTGCTGACGTTCTTTACACACGGCCCTCCGAGCAGCAATCAGGGCAATCAGTTCGCGGTGGGGTTCCCCGAGGCAGGTAACAAGCGGACCGCTTGCATGTCAGAACCAGCGCGGCTCAGTGTCCCAGGGCCAAGACCGGAGCCACGAGGGGCCCTTCCCAACCCAGGACGAGAAGCCTCGCCCAGTCAGCACTTCGCGCTTGTCGGGAAGGAAAAGAGAGCGGCGGCCTCACCCCAGGGGGCAGGCTGAGCGCGCGGCTTCCCCTCGGCTCCCCGCTCTGGTCACCTCCGCTCACACCCTCCCGCAGGCCGCACGGGCCGATCTCCCCTGCGATCGCGCGGCCAGCGCCTTCGTGGTCGTCCAGCGGGAGGTGCAAGCATCCGGGGCTGCAGCCGTGCGCGCCGTCGCGTCCATGAGCCCGGAGGGCAGCTTGCCCCGGACAACCTCCAGCCGCTACGGCCGCCGGTTCCGAGGACCGCCAGGAAGAGAAACTGGGCGCGGTCGGATGACGCAGAGGCGGCGCGCGCAGGCGCAGTGCAGCGCGGCCAAAGTCCGGCCCTCAGCGCGTTTTCCCGGCGAGTTCCGGTTTCTTTACCAGGCCCTAGTTGGCCGGGTTGGAGGGAATGGGCGGGCCGAGGGGAGAGGTATTGCAGGCAGTATTTTGCAAGCTACCGTTCGCCTACCAAGTGATCTAAATCAAAATACAGTGCGCCGCTTAAAATGCGAACGCCAGTGCGTGGCCAGTGTGTGCAGCTGCACTTGAAGCGGTGTCTAACGATCCCCTTAGGAAGCAGTCTGCGAGAGGGCAAGGGGCGGGGCTCGAGCGGGGCCTAGACACCCGGCGTGCGGAACCCGGGGGGGGGGGGGGGGGGCGAGACCAAGGGCTGGGGGCGGGGCTAGAGCGAGGCTAGGATGCTGGGGGCTTTTAGGAAGGCGGAGAGGCGGGACTAAGTGCTGGAGGCGGGGCTAGTGTGGGACAAGGAAGCCGGGTCGTGTCGGGAAAGCGGGGCGGTGGCACCAAGTGCTGGGGGCGGGGCCGGGGCGGGGCCAGGAAGTCGGCCAGCGGGGCGGGGCCAAGGGCAGGGGCGGGGCTAGGACAGAGGCAGATGAGAAACGCAGAGAGGTGGTCCAAAGTGCTGGGGCGGGGCTCAGGTTAGGACCCTTTTGTTTGGTAGGAATCCCGGAATAACTGCGCTCTTCAGGCGAGTTTGTGTTGGTAAAAGCGTGCCTGGACACCAGGAGTGGAGAATTTTCATGAGGATTTACATAGCAGACCCACGGTTATGAGATGGCTTTGTAGCTAATCCCAGGTGACCCCAACAGAACACAGGCGATGGCTGACCTGGCCTGCACCTCCTGGGAGGCTGCTCCTGGTGCACAGCTTTAGACCTACTTAAAAAACAGTGTGGCCCTTGTGGGGTAGTTGGCTGGAGCGTAGGACCCTGCAGGGAAAGGTTTCCGGTTTGAGTCCCGGTCAGGGCACATACCTAGGTTTCAGGTTTGATCCTGTCAGGGTGTGTATGGGAGGGAACTGATCGATGTTTCTCTCCCTTTCTCTAAGCACATTCTTGGGTGAGGATTAAAAAATAAATAGAAAATAAAATAAAATATAGGTGGTTTTCTTTAATACCATAATTTTGTTGTACCAGAAAGCAGCCAGTATATGGTGAATCCCTTTATGTATGGTAGATTTGCTCCCTAAGATGTGCACAGGTGGACATTTCCTACATCAGGATGGAGACCAGGGCTACTCATTTCTGCAAAGAAAATGGGAAACTTTTGATTGAGGAATTAGAATGATATAAAACCTGAGAATACACAAACATTTCAAGTAAAGGGTAAAAAAAAAAAAAACACAAGTGGTCGGCTACAAATGTTATTTTATTTTAAAACACATACAGATTAATAAATATTGGAAAACTTAATAAATAGCCTTTTTATTTACATAAGGCAATTACATGCTATGACTACTTCTATACAGCAAAGTATAAGCAAGTCTCAGCCATTGACAAATATGTGTGCGTGATAATTGGAAGCTCCCTGGCACATTTACATGAAAACACTTTGATGCAACATTTTACATTTTTAATCTTGTCTTCTTCCTCTCTTTCCTGATTATATTCCATTTTACAAGAAAGTAACAGTATTTCAAACGGCAAAAGAGACTCAGGAATGATACTTAAAAATAGTAGCCTTAAATTTTTCCAAAGTGCAAAAACATTGACATGAGGTGTGGAGGGGAGCAAATTATTCTATTCTGACAAATAAGTTCTGAACTTTTCAATGTGATCCTTTGGCACAAGTGGTTTGGGAGCTCCTGACATTCACCTGGTGTCAGGTAGATCACTGTCAGGGTTGAGCCACTGGATAATGCAACAGAATCAATCTGTTGAATCTCCTGCAGAAATAAACCTGTGCAGAACCTCAAAGAAGCTCATCATACCATCAGAATATAATCTTTCAGTGCAGCTTTTAAAAGTCCCTGTTTAATTTCCATATTTTACAATAGAATATATAAAATCCTTTTAAAACAAACAAAAAGGAAAAAAAGCTTCATGGAATTATGCAAACTTGACACCCAGCACTTCCTTTGCTTATTCAGTGCTCAAAGCTGCGTGTCTACAGCGTGGTCCTGAGCAGACAGGGGGCCTGGATGAGCCGAGTTCCCACTGGGTCACTGCTGGGCCATCCTGCATATGACACTGGCCCCTGAGGCTGCTAACACGTGCTGAAGTGCAAACACCCCAAGACAGCTGATTTGGAGAACCATCCCCTCCCTTTAGAGGTAGAGAAACTGAGGCACAGAAAGGTAAAGTGACTCACCTAGAGTTGCACAATTCAAGGAAAAATAGAGAAAAGAACATATAAATCCTTCTCCCTGGTCATACTCTGAGCCCTAGCCTATGCTTTTTATCACACTGGGTACATCTGAAATAGATGTTTATTTACATGATCCTTGCTCTACTGAGTATCAACTTTTTACTAGATGATATTTTTTGGATGTAACAAAGTTACATTTTCTTAAAATATTCTTTTGTTGCATTTACTAGCATGTGAGAAATGGCATGAAAATAAATGAATAGTGGTATTAGGCCAAATCCTCCTTCCCATGTCTGTCATTCTTAATCTTTTCAAGTATATGATGAGGTTATAAAAATCTGGCCAGATGTGAAAAATCACCTGAAAGCTAAAGGACAGAATTTCATCCCCAGTACAAATGTGAGGTGGAAGTGAGGAATACAGAAAATTGAGGTATTTGATATGATAAGCCGTTTTATGTTGTGTCTGGTGGGCAAATGATCTTTCCTTTTCCAACTCAGGTTCATAGACCTATGAATAGGAGCAACACATAACAAAAAACTAACACAGACACGATGTTGGGAGCAAGGTCAATGCTAAGGAGTTAATGTTATGTTTTTGGTCCCTGAGAAGGCAGAACACCAAGATTCCATCTCATCCTACTTAATGGGTGAACAACATCCTTGGTGTCATACACAGTGAGGACAACTCCTTCAGACCACTGAAGCCCATCAGAAGTCATGAACAAGACTAAATGGAAGCATGCTTCCCTTTCCAGCTTCCTACTCAGCCACAGGAAGCCTAAGTAAAGGTCAAATCAGCATCAGAAAAGAGCCATGGGCATAGGTCTACAGACAATCAGAGCATTTGCTGGGCTCTCCTAGATGAGTTGAGCAGGTTAGAAAAGAGGTATCTCTCCCAACAAGACTCAGGCAGCCAAGGACCATGCTCATCAACATGTCAGTCTCCAGGGACTAAGGTGGTCGTCCACACGTGGGAAACTCTGGTCTCAAGTGCTTTATAACTGTCTAGGAACTGGCCTCTAGAAGTGAGCACAGTATTTACGAAGAGCTGAGCTGTCAAGGAGAATGAGAGGTGACTGCATCCTTTCATCGTGCTCGTTCTATCAGACAGGAAACCCAGAGGAAGAACAGAAAGCAACCTGCTACTGCTGGAATGAACTTCTGCAAATAAAACTGAGTATAACAAACTGGCTTGAAAGACAGGAATTGAAATATTTCTTATTGCTGAACCAAGAGCAGTGAAGCCTAGTGCACTAACTTTCTAATGTAAAAAGACCACAATATCTGAGTGATCATCCTCCCTGAACTCACAACCTTGGACAGATCTCACCCCACGAATGGCAGGGAGCCAACTGCCCTCCTTCTCCAGAACCTTCTCTGCAGAGATGGAGCTGACCTTCAGAATGGATGAATGTCCATGGTGGTCTTGGTGCTAGGTTTCAATCAGAATCCTCAATAGGCTCTACACTTGGTCAGTAAGCAATCTTTTTAAATGCAAAGATTCCAATGAGAAAATAAGGCATTATCCGAGTTGGAGAGGAGAGAAATGCCTATTAAAGTATCTTTACTTTAAGAGAAAAATCTGCATATTATGATCACAAACATATGATTTTTAGAGGAGGCTTGAAAACTAGTAGACAGTAGGTATTTTTCTTAGTTTTATCAGAGATAAAACCCAAAGTATAGTATAGTAACGGAAATGTTTCATATTACTTACTTTTGCAGAAATCCATTACCACTCTAGATCTCTCCCCTAAAACTCTCACTTGGAGACATTTTTCTTTGTAATTCCAAAGGAATTATCAACACATGAAGTTGTAATATAAATAAATACTATTAAATTGGAAGTTATATGCTCTAGGTCACACTTGACGATTAGGCTATTAGACAGCTGGTCATGGCCATTACATTGAGGCTAGAGTCACACACGGGTGACATGAACCTTGTTTCACTAGAAGGAAAGCTGCACATCCTACCAAAATAATCTGCTGACCGGATGTAAACTTGGGAAACCCACCTGTTCTGGGACCAGTCACCTTCAAGAGAAGATAAGTTGGTAATACTTTGAAATTTTGTTTTACCCTAAAAAAAAAAATCATAGGGATGTTTATCCAGAAAATGTCTCCTGTGAGTATCCATGGCAGAATTGTGAATGAAAATATAATAAGGAATACCAAGAGACACACTCCAATTGAGCTTCACATGTAAGTTGTAGCAACATAATAAACATGATGATTTCCATCTGACCTGGAACTTTCTCAGTATGTGTGCTGTGCCATGTGTCTTCCTTCAAGATCTCAAACAAAGATCCTTTCCTGAGAAACTTTTTATGCCTAAAAGTATACCGACATGGCTACACTGTATTTTCAGAAAGTTCAGTTCCATAAATTAAGGCCTGCATTCCAAAAAATACTGGTGATCACTTCGAGAGCTGATAAAGAGAGTGAGGAACTCCCAGCTCGTGTGGCTCAGTGGTTAAGCATAGACTCATGCACCAAGAGGTCACCGGTTCGATTCCTGGTCAGGGCTCATGCCCAAGTTGGGGGTCAAATTCCCAGTGGGGGGCATGCAGGAGGTGGCCAATCAATGTTCTTTCTCATCTATGTTTCTATCTCTCTCCCTCTCCCTTCCTTTCTCTATAATTAATAAAGAATAAAAATTTTTTTTAAAAAGTGAGGAACTTTTTGAGCATTTATTAACTATCAGTAAATATAATGTTTTAAAAAAATGTTTAATTTTGTTGCTGCTGTTAGTTCACAAGTCAGGCCCATGATCATCACATGTACTTTTAATTCATAAATGTATTCTTCACTCTGTTAAACCATCGCAGCCTTTGTTCAACAATTTAGGGAGCTACTCCTTGGGTCTTTAGAAGTGTTCTTTTTTGGCTGGAAAAGCATAGTTTTTCCTTTAGTGAATAACTTTAATTGGGTATTATCAGATTCCATGTTCTACCTCACTGAATCTGCATTACCCAACCCCACCTTCCAACTTGGCACAGTTCCCTATTCAGATAAAACAGTGCAAAGGACATGATAACACGACAAAATACGACATCACTCTGTGCTTTCTTCCCATTTAATTCACACAGAGGGTTCCTATGGACAGATGAAGGATCTCTTTGCTGGCATGATTAATGGCTACTCTGTATTTCAGAAGTTCAATGAGAGGTTGGGCGAGTGACGGTAGGGCGCTCCACCTCCTCAAACAGCAGGGAGCTGGCCAAATTAACCGTTTTCCTTTTTGCTAGACATTCTTTTGAAACTCACTTTGTGTTCCAATGTCTGCTGGCCTCAGCTGGGCGGTGTCCTTTCACTTGTTCCCGTGCCACAGGGAACTCGATACGTGTGCTGCTGAAGTCACCCTCTCATCTAACAGCCTTATGATCAAGTCAGATAATCTATTACTTCTGCGTGGCCACCAAGTTCACTGAAAGAGAACGTGGATCTATTTGATACTGGGTCCCAGTTACACAGACTGAATATAAATAAAATACCTCATGCTGCTTAAGTCAACTGTCTTTAGTGGGACAATAACTACATGCTAATAGGGCCAATTCTTTCTAATACATCTTTAGTCTTGACTCTCTTCCCACAAATGAATATAGAACCCCTTTACACATTTATGTTTTAAACAGTGAAATATTAAATAGTCACGGAGGGTGCGTTATTCTAAGCTAAGAGAACAGATGCACAGGGATAGTGAAATTAAGTGAATAGTTCGAGTGGTAAAGGCACTGAAATCGACGTAAGCTGTTGGAAGCCCTCCGGAAACAGAGTGCTGCCAGTAGTCACTCTCCTCTCCATCTGTCTTGGAGTGGGGGGAGGGAGAGTCAGCTCATTAGAGGATTAAAAACAACTGAATGGGTATACCTCTTACCTGAATGAGGTTATACAGGCTTAATGCAAAATAACACAACTACAGGTACATTTACTATACAGAGTCAGATTTCAAGATACTCTCTCTCATTTCCAAAGTTATCTCCTAAGTAAGAATATCTGCTCCCCTGCAAAGACTAACCAAGGCGAGCCCATCTTTATTTTCTATTTAAATACTGTGAAAATGTTTTAAAGGAAAGGATTATTCGTGAAAGCTTCCAGGTTAATGGCAATGATCATGAATTCCTCTCGTCAGAGAGATGATGCCCAGGCGACCATGTAGCAACTTCAGACCAGAGGGCTAGGCTCCTGCCGGTGCTGAGCAATGTCCCTCCTATCCACCAGACCACACACTGATATACAAGCAACCCTAATACCAGTGGTTTAGGGGCACTTGTACTTCAAGTCAAATTAGGACTAGAAACCATATCTACTTCCTGTTCCCCGCACCACCCAACCCCCTGTTGCGTTCTAGTCTGTTTTCATATTAGATTTGTTCATCTCCCCAAGGTTGAAATTGAACTCTTTGAACACCTGGATAAGGACGATGCCAACGGAGACGGTGGTGAAGCCACAGGCCATCCCCAGGAAGTCCACCAGGCCCACGTTGCTCCACTCCCGGAAGAGGATGGCAGAGGCCAGCAGGACCAGCGTGGTGAAGACCACGTAGTAGATGGCCCCGAACACAGAGGAGTCAAAGCACTCGAGCGCCTTGTTGATGTACCTGAACTGGACGATGATGCTGCAGCCGAGCACGGCCAGAAGCACCAGGCACAGGCAGAGGGCCCGCTGACTGGACGGGTTGTTGTGGAAGATGTCTTGGGCCGCCAGCCCGATGCCCTTGGTGGAAGGCACGGTGAAGCTCCCCAGCAAGGAGCAGATGCTGATGTAGACCATGATGTTGGTGGGGCCGTGGGCCGGTGCGATCCAGAAGATAAGCAGCAACAGCATGAGGAGCACGATGCATAGGTAGCCCACAAACACTGGAAAAGACGAGGTCTTACTTTATTTATTATTTTTTGTTTGTTTTTATTGATCTTTAGAGAGAGAAGGGAGAGGGAGAGAGAGCAACACTGATGACAGAGGAACATTGATCGGCGCCTCCTGCACGGCCCCTACTCGGGATCAAGCTGGCAACCCGGGCATGTGTCCTGACCAGGAATCGAACTGGCAACCCCTTGGTGCACAGGTGAACACTCATCCATTGAGCCACACCCACTGGGCCAGTTGTCTTACTTTAGAGGCAGTTCAACAAACTCTAGGCAGAGTGTTTCTGTCTGTGTGTGTGTGTGTGTTGGGGGGAGGGGTGTTAAAGAACACCGGGAAAGCTGTGGGGTATCTGTGACAGAGATGGAGGGCTACACCTTGCAGGCAGAGGCCAGGGGCCCTGGGATGTGCAGACAGTTCTGCATGATCAAAAACAATCCTTGGCCCTGGCCAGTTTGGCTCAGCAGTTAGAGCGTCAGCCTGCGGTCCAGAGAGACACGGGTTTGGTTCCCGCTAAGGGCACGTACCTGGGTTGCAGTCTGTCCCCGGCCCTGGTTGGGTGGTGCAAGAGGCAGCCACTCAATGCGTTCCTTTCACGTTGATGTTTCTCTCTCTCTCTCTCTCTCTTCCTCTCCCTCCCTCCCACTCCATCTGAACAAAAAATGGAAAAAAATGTACTCAGATAGGATAAAAAAAAAAAACACACACAACAATCCTTGCTCTGGCTAGTTTTGCTCAGCGGTTAGAGCGTTGGCCTGCAGACCAGAGAGTCCTGGGTTCAGTTCCCGCTAAGGGCATGTACCTTGGTTGCAGTTTGTCCCCAGCTCCAGTTGGGATCATATAGGTGGCAACCACTCGATGTGTCTCTCTCACATCAATGTTTCTCTCTCTCTTCCTCCCTTTCTCCCTCCCATTCTATCTGAAGATAAATACCAAAAAATAAAAATAAAAAACAAAACAACAAAAAAAAACAATCCTGTTCTCCTCACAACTTCTGCATCATCACCTTTGACTTGTGAGGGACAAATATGTTCATAATAATCATAGCCCATAACCTGTTTTATGCATAAAATAAAGTCATCTCTGCATGGATTTAACCTATACTGAATTTTTCAGGATAGATTTTTCAGCACAGAAGAATCTATACTTTAAGACCAGTATAATTATGCAGATTGTTTTTTACTGCACTTTTTGAAAAATAAAAATAAATTATTGTATGTCAAAAATACGTAGGAAAAAGAGACAGTCCTCTGTGGGGAATGTGAAGGTAAATTAGACCACATCAGGGGCTGGGGGCCAAGACACACATGGTCCCCAGCGTGCAGCCCAGAGCGGACCCTGCAGGCCGGGAGCCGGGAGCCGGGAGCCAGGGCACTCTGTACGACAGCACAGGGTCTGGGGGGCACCACAGTGCTACAGGGCTAGAGAGGGATCACCTGGGTTGGTCAGCTTCTCCTCCAGCTCAGCCTGCGTGGTCACACTCTCGGATTTTGGGGAGTGGATAATTAGCACGACAGAGCCTGCACAGCTGAGCAGACACCCCAACTTGCCCAAGATGTTGAGCTTCTCCTTCAGAAGATAAGAGGCTAAAATGGACCTTCAATTAAAAAAAGAGAAATCAAAGTTGGAATCGTACCATCTGACCCGTTTCTACTCATGTCAGTGACTGTAGAAAGGTCACGTTTTCTTTATAGCCATATTTTACTTCTCAGTTCTTAAGAGTAGAAAGATTAGAAATTTCTTGAAGTTAATTCAACACAAATAGGATTTTCATACAAACTCTGTGCATAGCCAATATACAGGTAATGACTCAACTCATCGTATTATTCAGTGGATATAAAATATACCAGAGTAGAAAAGTAAGCTTTATGACTGACAAAAATTTAAAAAATTACTTCCTTATTTTTTAAAACAAATAAGCAAAATACCTATGTTAAGTAGGAAAGTGGGATATAAAAATTGCTAAAATAACAATTCATGATCAAAACACTGAAGTTAATATAGAGAAAATGCACAAACAAGAAAAATAAAAAGGCTAGTAGTTACTGCACTATGGTAGTGTTACAGGAAAGGGGACCTGCCCTTGGGGGTCTGTCTAGGATGGGCCGGTTGTATGTGGGTTCTTGACTTTGCACAGGAAAGATTTCACAACACGATTCCAGGTGTATTTTATTTTATTTAATTTTTAAAAAATGTGTTCTTATTGACTTTTTTAGAGATAAGGGGAAGGAGAGATAGAAACATCGAAGTAAGAGAGATACATCGGTTGGCTGCCTCCTACACACCCTCTATGGGGTAGAGCCCAAAACACTAACTGGGAATCGAACCGGGACCTCTCAGTCCATGGGACGTTGCTCAATCCACTGAGCCACAATTTCTGGGCTTCCAGGAGTACTATAAAGGACATTTATTAAAGCTGGGGACAGTGAGACACACAACTAAATTTGAAGGAACAAAATTAAACCACATTAAAGGTGGAATACAAAGACCTGTCTTCAGCTACGATTTTACTTCTATTATTTGAACAGAAACATTGAAAATAAAAAGGTTTTCTATATATCTAAACAACACATTACAAACCAAACAGAGAATCCCAGCTCTCACCCAAACGGCACTCCAAGGGCACCCAGGGGAGTCACCAGGACCGTGGGGACTGCCGTGTAAGCCAGGAAGTTTCCAATTTGGCCAACAGCCACTGCGAAGAGAATCACAGGATGAGCACCTGCAACCACAGAGCTCTCTTCTAGCAATGATCAGTGAGTCCGGAGGGGCTCGGCTCTGAAAAAGCGGCTGCTTTTCTGGTACTTGTGAGAAACCAACCCTGGGGCACCTTTCGCACGGCGGAGGGTCCTAACTGCGCAGAGGAGCAGACCTCGGCGTCACTGTCCTGATGGGCTGGGGAGCGGCTGCAGCCCTCTATGCAAGGTCCCAAGTGAAGACAGTAAGGGACAGTAGATGCAACTCAGTCAATTTCCTCCCTCTCCTGAACACATACTTATTCTTTTCTTTTTAAAATATATTTTTATTGATTTTTTTTTGGAGAGAGAGGGGAAGGGAGAGAGAGATAGAAACAAGGATGTGAGAGAGAAACATCTGTTGGCTGCCTCCTGCACGCCCCCTACTGGAGATCGAGCCTGAAACCCGGGGATGTGCCCTGACCAGGAATTGAACGGAGACCTCTCAGTCCATGGGATGATGCTCAATCCACTGAGCCACACCAGCCGGGCAACACATCCTTGTTTTAAGACAAATCATGCAGAGTTTCCTGTGTCCCTTAAACGGCCTGGACCCCAGTGCTGCCGGCACACGGAGTGGGACAGTGTTGCCTGTACAGAACCCCACTCTGGCAGGGAGTTAGAGCTCAAATCGCAGCTTTTCGGTGAAAGCAACTGACGTCTCTTTCCTAAACGACATTGTGAGAGAAAGAAACCTGCTATTTCTGAAATCTTGCATATAATTTTTCTCTATTTCAAGCTCTAAGCTCTCATTTTATTTTTATATTCTAGCACATGGCCTGGTCCTTAAAGCTGAGTGAAGAAAGCTGCCTTTGTAAAACCAGTTATGTTCAGTAAAAACATGAAATTTCACCAAATGCCAACAGCCCGGATACAGGTGAGTAAGCAGGAGCTGTTTTAACTTCTTTGGGCCCAGGACACTGTGACCTGGAGTAAAGTCGGAGCCAATGGCAGGGAGCAAGGGCCGCCTGCCTTCCCACTGCTCATTGCACAGGACAGAGCCAACCTCATCCCACCCACTCCAGTCCTGCCAGAGGAAAGGCCAGTCTTAATAGAGAAAGAAGACCAAGCTCTTCCCAACCAGGTACTTACTTGCAATTGTGCCCGCCCACCACACAACATCTGTTAAGTAGGAGGTACCTAGGAGAGGGAGACACAGATGTCAGGAAAGCAAGAAGCAAGCGGTTTACAAGCTTCACACTTTAAAAAAAAAAAAGAGAGAGTTACATGAAAACTAAAGTTGAAAATAGTATCCTAATGGCTGTGCACTGGTATCTCTTGGTTTTGATGGAAGGGATTTTTAAAAGATCAGCGGGTTCACTCTGGTCTAGGGCATCGGACATGGAGTTACTTAACGTATTCAATTCTCCAAACCCTCCCGCAAATTCAAAGACTGCTTTCCTAAAACTGTTTCCACAAAGCCTGTCCCAGGGCAGACACCACCCCACACTAACCAGCTCCCTGGCCGTCCTCACCCACACACACCACGCACATGAATTCTAATGTTACAGCTGGCTTTCCACAAATGCCTCCACACCCAATAACTGCCTTGTTTCTCTCATCTCAGCCCTGCTTAAACTGGGCTCTAACACTAGACAGACTATAGGACCTGTCATCCCAGGTGCCACGGGCCCACTTCCCATCTGCAGAGTCCTTCAGTGGCTCCCCAGCAGTCTGGCTGTCCACTGGAGACTATGTGTGGCCAGAGCTCCGGGCCTACTCCATTCACTGGGAAGGTCCTTTCAAGAGAGTGAAAGCCCCTAACAGAAAAAAAAGAAGGGGAAAAAAAAACAAAAAAGTGCCCCAAGGCTACCAACAGAAGGGCTGTGTGCAGAACTTGGCTCTCCTGTAGCTGGGCTTCCAAAGAAATCCTGCCATGTGGCAATTCATCTGAAGTTGAAACTTGCAGTGGAACAAAGTCTTTACCACGGAAGACACTGTCAGGACTCCCCAGGTCTTAGCTACCTCCTCTTTCCTCCCATCTCCTCTGTTGCAGGCTTTTTGTAATGGTCAACTCTGCAGCTTAACACAGGTGACACAAGGTTCTAGAAGGAGATTCTAAAATGGGGTCCCCTCGCCCTGGCCGGTTTGGCTCAGCGGTTGGAGCGTCAGCCTGCGGACCAGAGAGTCCCGGGTTCAGTTCCCGCTAGGGGCACGTACCAAATAAATAAAATAAATAAATTAAATAAAATAAAACGGGATCCCCTGAATATCCACAACTGTGTGTGGCACATAATAAGAACTTCGTGAAGATCAGTTGAATAAATCAAAACTAAGTCATCAAAACAAGAATCTAAGTCTGTCTTCCACCACCATGACCAACCCAGCTAGCTTTGAATAAGAAGCAGTGTGTGGCAACTGGGGAAGTATATACAATTAGCAAATGTCACATTTCCACTTTTTTAAAAATTTAAAGGCATAGTATGCAGGCATAAATAACAGCATCAGTCACAAGTTTTCTTTTTTCAGGTTGGTTTTTTTGTCCATATTCATTAATTCCCTCAAACACATAAGCTGAGCTGAAATAACACACTTAGGTTGACTCACTGATTGTTTTTCATTAACTTAAGTCTATACTCAGGTTTCCTTAGATTTTACCTAGTGTTTTATCTCACGTGTCCTTATGCTACCTGTGACAGTGTCTCAGACTTTACAAGTTTTTAAAATATGTTTTTATTGATTTTTTATCTTTTTTTTTTTATCCTCACCTGAGGACATTTTTCCATTTTTTGTACAGATAGAGTGGGAGGGAGAGAGAGGAAGAGAGAGAGAGAGAAACATCGATGTGAAAGGGACACATCGAGTGGCTGCCACCCGCACGACCAACCAGGGCCGGGGACAAACTGCAACCGAAGTACGTGCCCTTAGCAGGAACCAAACTCGGGTCTCTCCGAACTGCAGGCCACCGCTCTAACCGCTGAGCCAAACCGGCCAGGGCTTTATTGATTTTTTAGAGAGAGCAAGGAAGAGTGAGAAACATGGGTGTAAGAGAAACATTGACCAGCTGCCTCCTGCCCGCCCCCTACTGGGGATCCAGCGATAACTGGGGCCTATACCCTGACAGGAATCCAACTGGGACCTCTCAGTCCATGGGACTATGTTCAATCCAATGAGCCGCACGGGCCAGTCAGACTTTACAATCTTTTTTTTTTTTTTACTATTATTATTTTTATTAATTTATTTTGTTACAGATGTTTCTCCTTTTTCCCCATTGACACCCTCCTCCCCATCCCCAGCTTTGTTGTCTATGCCCATTGGTCATGCAAACTTTACAATCTTAACGGGAGGATTGCCCAGGCATTTTGCAGGCTGCCCCTCAACTCAGCCTGTGAGATGTTTTTCTCACCATTAGACTGGGGTTGTGCGTTTGGGGGAGGACAATCACAGGGATGACGTGCCCTCCTCACCCATCCTATCAAGGGCACAAGTGTGTTCTTTATTTGAGTCACAGCAAACACTTCACCCACCCCTGACACCTGTCAAACTGCCAGGCACTTCCTGAAGAACAAGCCCCTGCCAGAAGTCTGTCTGTCACCTGAGAGACACATCTGCCACCTAGAGAAGTCAAATTTGGTTTTGTTTAGATTTTATGTACAGACTGCCATTTTTTACTTCAATGCTGAATTCTTTAAACAAATACCCATGACTTGATCTTCTCACTCCATGTCCTGGGCCCCTTTTCTCCCTTCCCTGAAGGTTCTCCTGGCCCCATCCAGGGCACTCAGAGGGAGGTTCACGTGCACGAGGAATGGGAACTATTAAATGAATTTCCTTCTCCAGCTCCTGACCTGGCAACCCCATCCTGCCCCGAGAGCTCTTAGAAGGCACGCTGAGAACGCAGCCACAACCAGACTTTCTGTTCCAAAGCACGCACGCCACAGGCCGCTCCAGAGCACCGAGGGGCACAGGCAAAGCGTCGCTACACTGTCACCTCCACACCACGCACGGAGGGCTGGGCTTGCTGGTGGGTCCACCGCGCATTGCTCGGTTGGCCCACTTCTCGTTTTATTAAGGTGTCTTACGTTTCCTTCACTAAACATCACTTGTAGGTAGATGGTTAACGTCTAAATCCGAGAAGGATGCCCCAAGGACCCGGAGGGTACGGCGCCCTCGGGGCCCAGGTCTCACGTGGGCACCGGTGCGGCCGCCGCAGGCAACGCGACACCAGGCCGGACCCGGGCTGCGACCACGTCGGGGACACTGCAAACGCAGAGGTTTCCCTGGCGGCGGGCGGGTGCGGCGACAGTGACGGGCTGGGAAGGAGGGAGAAGCGGGCGGGAGAAACCCCGCAAACGGAACAAGGCCTCTCCGGCCACTGGGATGGGAGAGGCGCGGTGGCGGCCACCTAACCACGATCGCCTGGGGCGCCGGGTGATTCCTGGCGACTTCGGGAGCGGCCCGGGTGGAGACGCGTCAGCGCGCAGGCCGCGTCCCCGGCCCGGCCCGGCGGGACCCCGCGCGTTCCCGCTGGCGGCCGCCCCTGCACCCCGCGGACCGAGCGCAGCCGCGGCCCGCCCTACCTCGCCGCTTGGCGCGCACGATGCCCTTCTTCTGCAGCACGAACGTGGACCCGTTCACCAGGCTGGACACGACGGCCACGCCCAGGCCGAGCGACACGGCGACGGGGCTCGGGCTGCGCGCCCCCTCCCCGGCCGCCGCCGCTGCCGCCGCTGCAGTCCCCATTCCGCCGCGCCGCCCTCCGCGCCTGCGCCTGCGCGCCTCCGGGCTGGGGGCGGGGCGGCGGGTGGGCTGGGCTGCAGGGTGGTGAAGCTCGGACCCGGCGGGACGCGGAGCCTGGGTCGCGGGCTCCAGGAGTGCGGGTGGACAGGAGGGGCGTGGCTGTGGAGGGCTTTAGGAGGGGCCAGCAAGGTCTAGCGGGAGTGCTCCGTGGCTGAGCATCACCCAGGCACCAAGAGGTCGCCAGTTTGATTCTGGGCAAGGCACATGCCCCCCGGCCTGCAGGAGGCAGCCAATCCATGTTTCTGTCTCTTTCTCCTCTCCTCTCCCTTCCTCTCTCTGAAAGTAAATAAATAAATAAATAAACAAACAAACAAACAGCCCTGACTGGTTTGGTTCAGCCGGTGGACAGAGGGTCTCACATTATATTCCCAGTGGTGGAAGGTGTGTGCCTGGGTTGCAGGTTCCAGCCCAGGCCCCTGTTGGGTCTGCTGCCTGAAGCTACCAATGTGTCTTTCACATCAATGTTTCTCTGGCTCCCCCTCCTATCTAAAAATCAATGGAGCCCGGTAGTGTGGCTCAGTGGATTGAGTGGACTATGCTCACATAGTCCCATGGACTGAGAAGTCCCACTTTCATTCCTCTCTCCCTCTCCCTTCCTTGCTCTCTAATCAATGAAACATTAAAAAAACCTTTTTTATATTTTTTTATCCTCACCCAAGGACATTTCCCCATTTTTTGTTCAGATAGAGTGGGAGGGAGAGAGAGAGAGAGAGAGAAACATCGAAGTGAAAGGGACACATAGAGTGGTTGCCACCCACACAACCCCAACCAGGGCCAGGGACAAACTGCAACCGAGGTACGTGCCCTTAGCGGGAACCGAACCCAGGTCTCTCTGGACTGCAGGCTGACGCTCTAACCACTGAGCTAAACCGGCCAGGGCTAAAAAATTTTTAAAAAGCAATGGGAAAATATCCTCCAGTGAGGATTTTTGAAAAACAACATATTTAGCCCACATTGATATTTCTCTCTCTCTCTCTCTCTCTTCCCCCCTCTTTCCCTCCCACTTTATCTGAAGATAAAAATGCAAAAATGGCCCTGGCCAGTTTGGCTCAGCGGTTGAGCATCCACCTGCGGACCAGAGAGTCCCAGGTTCACTTCCCACTAGGGGCACGTACCACCAAAAAAAAAAATGTCCTCAGGTGAGGATAAAAAACAAAAAACAACAACATTTAAAGAGTGGTTAGGAGGGGGGTAAGGCTGTAGGTGGGTCTGTGGGGAGATGGGGTTCTGAGGTTTGGCAAACAAAAATATACAGGGCTGAGGGTCTGGTGTGGCTCAATGGATTGAGCATCATCCCGTGGACTGGGAATGGAAAGTCCAGGTTCAATTTCTGGTCAGGGCACGTGCCTGGGTTGCTAGCTCATCCCCAGTAGGGGGCGTGCAGGAGGCCGCCGCGATGTTTCTATCTCTCTTTACCTCTCTCCCTTCCTCTCTCTAAAAACTAAATAAAAGCATAATTAAACACACACACGCACATATATGGCACACAGTGACGTTTCCACATTGGATAAACAATTGCATGTGTCCCTTCACAGGTGTGAGGGCGGTGCTAGAACCACTGAGAGGCATCAGTTGGGCCTGCTGAGGGTTTTTATAATGAGATTTGGTCAAAAGCATTTCCTATATCTATTCCGATGATCTCATTGTTAAATGGTTCATTGCACTTAGCTTTGAATATTAAACCAATCTTGAATTTTTGAGATTAAACACCACTTAGTTATGACACATTATCCTTTCTATATGTTGTTGGAGTCTATTAGCCAAAACTTGGCTAAGAAGTTTTTGCTTCTATGTTTACGAGGAATGTTGGTCTTAATGTTCTTTCAATGTCCTTTCCTGGTTTTGTTATCAGGGTAATACTGGGCTTATGAATGTAAATGTTCCTTCTTCAGTTTTCTGGAAGAATTTGTGTAGGATTAGGGTTACTTCTTTATTATTTTTCAATTTCTTACAATGGAAGTTTAGGTTGATTTTAGATTGCTCTCTTCTTAGATAAGCAGTTAATGTCATAAATTTCACTTTAATCACTGATTTAGTTGCACCCTCCAAATTTTGATGTTATATTGTTATGTGGTTTTAAGAACCTAGGAAAATTCCAGGACAGGAAGGATAGGGAAACTGAGACAGGAAAGTTAAAACAAAGCCCAACAGCATGGGCAATTTGCAGCTGGCCTGCAAATAACAAGCCATTATCTTCCCCAGCCAACACACTTGAGAGCAAATGTTTAAAAGCCTCCCAAGGAAAGAATGGGAGAGAAAGGGGAAGCCTTTCTCACCCACTAAACAAATGAATCAGCCATTTTGGGGAAAGGAAAAGGAAAATAGGGCAGTTTTATTTTTTACTCCCTAAACAGAAATGCCAACAGTCTCAAGGCTTGCCAAGATAAAATGCCAGGTGCTTCTTGTGAATTCTGGGAAGGCAACAAAACAGAAAGGGACCTTGAGAATTCATCTGTACCAAAATATTCAGCAGGAGGGGTATATATCACCTTGGACCCCCACCCAACTCACTGTTCAGATTAACCAAGAGCCCCTCTGCACTTCATAAACCAGATGTATAGATTTGCTTGTTTCTTAATAAATATTGCTTGCTTTAACGAATTGGTTTTTCTCACAACACAGTCATCTGGAATCTTCTCATATAAATTTATTCTAGACAAGGATCAAGGTTGGGGCAGCCCTCTTCCCCAACTCAGGGGGTTGTCCTATAACACCTGTTGGGTGTCTGAGAGAGGTGCCCTGTATCAATACTTTAATTTTTGTTCAATTCAAAACAGTTCCATTTTCCCTTGAGGTTTCTCCATTGACCCACCTAGAAGTATGTTGTTTAATTTTTCAGTGTTTGGAGATTGTCTTGTTATTTATTTTCTTGTAATTTAATCCCGTTATAATCAGAGAACGTACTTCTGTCACAAATTTCTTTTTTTTTTGGTATGTGCCCCTAGCGGGAACCGAACCAAGGACTTTCTGGTCCGCAAGCCAACGCTCCAACCGCTGAGCCAAACCGGCCAGGGCCTACTCTTTTTTTTTTTTTTTTTTTTGGTCACAAATTTCTTAAGATTTGTTTTACGGCCACTGGTTCAGTGGTACGAAAAGGGTTGATTTCCTTCTCCGACTGTCCTGCTATCAGATGCTCCAAGCATTCTGCCCAGGATTTCGGTGGCAATCACGGTCACACACAGGAGGAAGCTCGTGAACATCTGAACTAGCTTCACGCGCAGGGTCCTCACCCCTAAGGGTACCCCGACTCCACCCAGCCCCGTCGCCTACAAGCACCTCAGGACCTGCAAATGCCACCGCCAAGGCTACTTTTCCCGAAAGATGAGCATAGTTCGGAATCAGAGTGCGTGCGTGCGTGCAGCGGAAGTCCCGCCTCCCGACGCCTGCGATTGGCCCTGACCGCAAGGAGTGCGCTCCAAGAGGGGAAATAAGCGGGATTGAAGGAAGAAGGAGGAGGGACGAAGGGAGTCCTCTTCTCCATTGGCTGGCTCCCTGGAGAAGCCTCGCTGCGATTGGCTGGGAAGTAGAGTCCCGCGAGGTCCCGCCCCTGAAGCCGCGAGAGGCACCGGGAGCACGGACGCGGGCGGAGCCAGTGGCGGCTCGGAGGCTACACCGCACGCAGCGGGAGCTAGGCGGCCGGGCCCCTGCGTTCAGGTCCTGGCCCCCGGGGACGGCGAGGGCGGCGGGCAGCTGGGGCAGCGCGATCTGGAGCCCGGGGCAGGGCCGAGCCGGGGCGCGTCGGGCGTGGGCGCGGCCGCCGGACCGGGGCCTGCGCGGACTGTCCGCGGCGCGCGTCTCGGGCTGTCTTCCCCTGTCCGAGGTATTATTGTTGAGCATTTTTCTGCGGGCGTGGATGTTGCTTAATGGTCCACGCACCGCTCACGGGGCTAGTGCGCAGCGGCAGGTGCACGGTGCTGTCATGTGTCGTTGAAATGTGGGCTTCTTGTCTGTTGGCGTGTTTACCTTTCGGGTCTGAGGGAAGGGGATGACATTGAGGTTTGGTCTCGTCCATGATCCTCAAGGTCTCGCGGACGTAAGGCAGGAACCAGGCGAATCCTGCGTGTGGCTCTCACCTGGGTTGGAAGTCGCGATTCCCCTCTTCCTCCCTGTCTCTCCATCTTTACTTCCTTCTCTTTTCACTTCCCTCCCGCGACTCTCCTCCCTCCTTTCTGTTCTTCCCTCTTTTTGCCGCATGCAACCTTGCGGGAGGGTCTTGGTAAAATTTGGAAAATCTTCAAGTCTTCAATCTCTGTGTCTTACTTGCAGGTCTGACAGCTGGGAGGAACCTGGAGGGAACATGCCCTCCGATTCTTTCTGTTTGGCTGCCCAGGCTCGACTTGACTCCAAATGGCTGAAAACAGATATACAGGTGGGTTTTTGACTTGCCTTTTTCCATATTTACGTTTCTGGTGAAGGGTTGCAGGTTTATTTCCAAGACTTACAATGAACCGTTTATGGTGTCGACTTTTATTGCTATTTTATAGATTGTGTGGCTACATTTTAATTACAGTTATTTGTAAGTGCAAGAACTTGAGATCTAGTTATGCTAAATGTTTTCTGTTATTACTATTTTTTTTTTCAATAAGTCCTTTTATTGATTTTAGAGAGGAAGGGAAAGGGAGAGAGAAGAGACATTGATGAGAGAACATCAATTGGCTGCCTCCTGCATGCCCCCAATGGGGATCAGGTCTACAACCTGGGCGTGTGCCCTGACCGGGAATCAAACTGGGACCTCTTGGTGCATGGGTCCATGCCCAGCCACTGAGCCACACTGGCCAGGCTCTGTTATTATTATTATTATTATTATTATTATTATTATTTTTTTATCTTCACCCGAGGACATTTTTTGATATTTTCTTCAGATAGAGTGGGAGGGAGGGAGAGAGAGAGACATCGACGTGAAAGGGACACATCGAGTGGTCGCCACCCACATGACCCAATCAGGGCCGGGGACAAACTGCAACCGAGGTACGTGCCCTTAGCAGGAACCGAACCTGGGTCTCTCCAGACTGCAGGCCAACGCTCTAACCGCTGAGCCAAACTGGTCAGGGCTCTGTTATTATTTTTAAGAGGGTTGTATCATTCTTAACTATGTCTTAGTAATTGTGTAGTGATAGTTCTTAAGATGTTTAGTTAATTATCTTGGGAAAAAGTGATGTGTGGTAATTTATTATGTTTTGAAGAGACTTACTCATTTTATGGGATCCTGTGTTTGTGTTTCTGGAAAGAGGATTTCAGTTGAGTTGATTGTTTTGTCTTTGTGACTTGTCTTATTTAGAGGAGTGCTCAGATTTTTGCATCAAAACCATGTGGAAACAGCACAGAATGCAATTTACATATGATGTGTTACAGAATTGTACTCTTGAAACCCATATAGTAATTGTATTAACCTATGTCACCCTCATAGGCACCTCTCACAGACACCAGGGAGGTATTATCTGATAGCCCCCTGAGTTGAAGGGAGAGAAGGCTGTCCCCAACCTCAGTTCTTGTCCTCTCCTATAAATGAATTTAAATGAGAGACCCTGATTGTGTTGTGATAAAGCCAATTTACTAAAGCTGTTACAACAAGCAAATTTATTAAAGAAGCACAGCAAATCTACACACCTGGCTTATGAAGTGCAGATGGGCTCTGAGCTAATCTGAAGAGCTAGTGGTATGGGCATTTGAGGTGTTATATACCCTCCTCTCTATTGGTTTCAAAATTTCTCTGCTGCATATCTTGGTATAGATTAAGTCTCAAGGTCCTTTTTGCTTTGTTGTTGCCTTCCCAGAATTCATGCTTCTCACCTGCAATTTTTTCTTGCCAAGACTTGAGGCTGCTGCTGGCTTTTTGGTTTAGGTCCTCAACCTGTGGGTCGTGACCCCTTTGGGGGTCGAACGAGCCTTTCACAGGGGTCACCTAAGACATAACAGTAGCAAAATTACAGTTATGAAGTAGCAATGAAAATAATTTTATTGTTGGGGGTCACCACAACATGAGGAACTGTATTAAAGGGTTGTGACATTTGGCACTGGTTTAGGGAGTAAAAAAATAAAAACTGCCTTTGTTTTTCCTTTTCCCTTGCCCTAAATGTCTGGTTTCTTTGTTTAGTGGGTGAGAAAGACTGCTTCCTTCTCTCTCCCTTTTCTCCTCCTTTCTGTCATTAGGGAGACTTTTAACCTTTTGCTCCCAAGTGTTCTTGGTTTGGGGGAGATAATGGCCTGTTATTACAAGCCAGCTGCAAATTGCCCACACCTTTTGGCCTTATTTCTAACTTTCTTATCTCAGTTTCCCTATTTCTCTTGTCCTGGAACTTTCCTGGCTTTTTACTACCCTGTAACAACACTAATAATGTAATTAAAAAGCATGTGGCCCTGGCCGGTTTGGCTCAGCGGTTGGAGTGTCGGCCTGCTGTCCAGAGAGACCCGGGTTCGGTTCCCGCTAAGGGCATGTACCTCGGTTGCATTTTGTCCCTGGCCCTGGTTGGGTCATGCGGGTGGCGACCACTCGATGTGTCCCTTTCATGTCGATGTTTCTCTCTCTCTCTCCCTGCCCCCCACTCTATCTGAACAAAATATGGAAAAATGTCCTCGGGTGAGGATAAAAAAAAAAGCATGTGGAAACAAATGTTGGCCTTAGACTCACTAGTGCTTTGGTTATATAAGGTCATTGCAAACTTGTCTAGAAATTATGGACTAAATAATAGCTGTAATATTTCTATGGACTGTTCTTCACCCCAAGTTATTTTTGTTTGCAAATGGTTGGGGGGAAAACTACTTTTGTAACAACATATTACCAGCAAAAAGAAATGTCTGAAATACTCTATGTAGTGTATATGTTTTTTTCTCCCTGGCTGGTGTGGCTAAAGTGTTGGTAGAGCATTGGCCCCTGCACCGAGAGGGCACTGGTTCAAATCCTGGTCAGGGCACATTCCCGGGCTGCGGGCTTGATCGCCAGTAGGAGACGTGCAGGAGGCAGCCAATCAATGTTTTGTTCTAAAATCAATGTTTCTCTCTCTAACCTACTTCCTCACTCTCTAAAAATCAATTTAAAAATATAAAGTAAGTGTAGCTTAATTTGCTTGTTAACAGTTGTAGGTTTTGCTTCTTTATGATTTAATTTTAACTTTTGAAGATGAGAATCATTTTTATGTTTTCAAAGTAAAAAAATATAAGGTATGATCAACATCTTGCTGTCATTATTCTCTAGTGCCTTCTACTCATATTCCCCTTCCTGTGTCCCCATAGTTAGCCATTGTTATTTATTTCCGGTTAATCTTTCCACAGCACAGGCTTTGCGTGTCTTTTATCTTGTACCTTGCAAAAACTTAGCGTAGTATATACATTGTTGTTTGCCTTTTTCACTTACCTATTTTTCGGGGGGATAATTTTGATTAAATGTTGAACAATTGAATAAATTAGAGGAAATGATGTTTTTCATGTCATTATTTAAGAACTGCATTGTAAGCATGATCACTCTGTACGTTTATTTTTCTCGTTGCCAGCTTGCATTCACAGGAGATGGGCTCTGTGCTCTGTGGAATGAAATGGTTCAAGATGGAGAAATTATATACACTGGGACAGAATTAACCCAGAGTGGAGAGCTTTCTCCTAGAAAAGGTACGTGCCTTTAACCAGTGTTTTTTATCTTGTGTTGTGAATAATGCTGCAGTGAATATTAGGGTGCAGATATCTTTTTTTTTCCATTCTTTTAGCCTCACCTAAGAACCTTTTTTTTATTTTTTTGTTCAGATAGAGTGGGAGGGGGAGAGAGAAAGAGAGAAACATCAACATAAAAGGGACACATCGAGTGGCTGCCACCTGCACGACCCAACCAGTGCTGGGGACAGACTGCAACCGAGGTACATGCCCTTAGCGGGAACCAAACTCAGGTCTCTCTGGACTGCAGACAGATGCTCTAACCACTGAACAAAATCGGCCAGGGCTTTTTTTTTTTTTTAATTCCCTTGGCCATACTCAAACCTGGGACTCTTTGGTCTGCAGGCCGATGCTCTAACTGCTGAGCAAAACCGGCCAGGACCGAATATCTTTTTTTTATTCTCACCTGAGGATATGTTGAGAGAGGGAGGAAGGGAGAATGAGAGAGAAACAGCAATCAGTTGCCTCCCATACACGCCCGACTGGGGATTGAGCCCAAAACCTAGGTATGTGCCCTGAATGTGTGAGCCACCTGACAGGGTGCAGAAATCTTTTTGAGTTAGTGTTTCATTTCCTTCAGATATATACCCAGGAGTAGAATCACTGAGTCATATGGTAATGCTATGTTTAATTTTCTGAGGAACCTCCATACTGTTTTCCACAGTGTCTGCACCAATTTACATTCCCACCAACAGTGCACGAGGCACAAGGATTCCCTTTCTGAGAGATGATTCCCCCCCCCCCCCTTAAAAGGCGGGCCACTATTTAAAGTATTAGAAATTTCTTTTCTGGGGATCTTTTTTTTTTTTCTTTTTCTTTATTTAATTTAGAGAGAGGAAGGGAGAGGGAGAGAAACACTGATGAGAGAGAACATCGATTGGATGCCTCCTGCATGCCCCCCACTGGAGATTTGGCCCACAGCATGGGCACATGCCCTGACCGGGAATTGAACCGGCAACCTCCTACTGCATGGGTCGATGTTCAACCACTAAGCCACACTGGCTGGGCGTTTTCTGGGGATTTTTGATTTCCATTTTATTAGATAATATAAGCCTTTATTCTTTTTAAACCAATCAGAAGAGGTGCACCACCAGATTTAACAGAATTCATAGTTAATTTAGTAACTCCTTGCAGAGGTAAGAAAATATACATACACAGGGAAGGGTACTTACAGTTGTATTTGATGTCAAGGGTCATATTTGTTACTTTGAGAGTGGCTGTGGCATCTGAAATGACCCCTGTTGTTTGGTCAGCTGCACTATCTTGGTGAAGTTTAATGTTCTGTGCAGAGGTCCTTAACCCGTGTGTGTAACCCTCCTCATCCCTGCTTGGGGTGTACAGTGAGGGCTGAAATCCTGATTCCAAACCTGACTTTTTCTATGACTCATGTGACTTTTCAGTACTTACTTTCGAGGTGCTTTATGATTTGACATTCGTAATGTATACATTACAAAAAAAAAAATTTTTTTAACTTTTTTTTATTTTATTGACTTATTAGAGAGAGAGGAAGGGAGAGGGAGAGAGAGATAGAAACATCAATGAGAGAGAACGTTGATTGGCCACCTCCTGCATGCCCCCCATCAGGAATTTGGCCCACAACCTGGGCATGTGCCCTGATGGGGAATCGAACCAGTAACCCCTTCGTGCATGGGTCGATGCTCAACCACTGAGTCACACCAGCCAGGCAAAACATCTATTTTTAATGCCCAGGAGATTACTGGATATTTCTGTATAAAATTAAGGTACCGCAACCGTAGCTGTGGCAGGAGGCTGAAGGAATGGGACACAGAGTGTCCCAGTGACAAGAGCCCTCTCTTGGACCTCAAGACCAAATAATTGAGTTAGTTACACTCCTGAGTTCTTGGCACACCATCTCCAAGTCCATATTTTAAAGGTTTCCTTTCTAATATGTTTGTGTGTCCTTTTGTCTTTATGTTCTTATAAAACATGCAAGTGTTCAGTGTGCGTGCAATTACAATTTGTGTAAATGGAACATGTGGTTCTTTAGCCCAAGTTTTTCACCTTTGCCATCCAGCACTGTATTTGTAAGTTATATCCACAGTGGGTTTTGTTTTCCTGCTCCTCATTGTGGGCCTGTGCAAGGGCCCTGTGGGCATAGCCCCAGGAAGGCATTAAAGGGCCTTCCCTGTAAGTCATTGGCCCCAGGGTCCTCTGGCTGCCAGCTCCCCACTCCTGCCCACTGTATCTGAAGTTTTCTGCCTCCAGCTTCACATTTCTGCTGACACTTGGCATTACTTAGGTATTGAACAGATTGTCAAAAGCTCGCTCCCCTGGCAGGCACATTACTCTAGGTGCTTGGGATACATCAGTGAACCAAACCAGATATAAAAAGAAAAAAAAGCCTGTCTTGGAACTTATATTTAGCTTTCTCACAATCACCATTTTGCTGAGTGTCAAGTAATATTTCATTGCTTTAATTTACATTTTTCTAAACATGAGTTTGAGTATCTCTTTATAGCATTAGCTGTTTGGCGTTCATTCTGTTGGAGGTTTGATGTTTTTCTTACAGAGTGCAGGAATTTCTTGAATATTTGCCCCTTGTTGGTTTCATATATTTTTAGATACTCCTTACCATTTGTAATACGATAGAATCTCTCCCGCAGATTTAGATGTGCATTTTTAATTGTGTCATTTAGAGGATAATTTATTCAGTAAGAGCCTTTTAGGACAGGACAAGTTTACACTCAAGGTTAAGGTTAATTCTTTCTTCACTTGCTATGTAAGGCATTTCATGATACTTGTTCTGACTAAAGCCTCAACTTATCGGTGCCCTAATGTCCTTGTTCTTAACGTCCTTCGTGTCCTGGTGCTCTGTCAGCAGTGGTTCTCAGTTGCTGGTGGAGTAGGGCAGTGCAGAGAGTTAAAATGATTTCCAAATCACACCCCTTCCCATGGACACACAAGCAATTGGGAATCACTGGATAAAAGCGGTTAATGAGAAATTCAAGCAGGTAAACACCAAAGACTAAGTTTCTTAGCTGTGAAATGTAGTAGGAAATTGATGAAATGTTTTGGAAGACATGCTTCAAAGAAGAATTTGAGGGCTATATTAGTTTCTTTATTAAAAGGATTACTGGCAATTCATTTCTTTGTAAATCACACTGTACCTGTTACGGTGTTGATTCATGTAACTTAAAAAAAAAATCAAACATTGAGCTAATGATCATTGTTGTAACTTCCTTCACCTTTCCATCTCTTAGAGGTACATTGCAAAGAGACAGACAAGTGGATGTTACGTTTGAAAGTAAATTTATAGACGGAAAGCAATTTTTTTTAATTAAAATAATTTTTTTCAGATGATGGTGTTGATGCTTCGAGTGGAACAAAGAAAGAAGATCTGAATGACAAAGAAAAAAAGGATGAGGAAGAAACACCTGCACCTGTATTCAGGTCCAAGTCGATCCTGGAGAGCTGGGTGTGGGGCAGGCAGCCAGGTATTGTGACCTGAGATTTGGTACTTGGGAGAGGTTGGTCTGGCACCCACTTTCTAGATGCCAAGAGATGAGATATATTTTTTCTGGTCATGGAATTTTTAAAAATTTAACTTAAATTATTTTTATTGTAGAAAACCATACATAATATAAAATTTACAATTTCAGCCTTTTTTTCTAAATTTTTTTTTTTTTATCCTCATCCGAGGACATTTTTTGTTCAGATAGAGTGGGAGGAAGAGAGAGAGAAACATCGACGTGAAAGGGACACATCGAGTGGTTGCCACCTGCGCAACCCAACCGGGGCCAGGGACAAACTGCAACCGAGGTACGTGCCCGTAGCAGGAACCAAACCTGGGTCTCTCTGGACCACAGGCTGACGCACTAACTGCTGAGCCAATCCGGCCAGGGCTCTTAAATGTTTTTATTGATTTTTTTAGAGAGAGAGGAATGGAGACAGAAACATCAATTGGCTCCTTCCTGCACATCCCCTACATGGATCGAGCCTGCAACCCAGGCATGTGCCCTGATCTGGAATCGAACCAGGACCTCTCAGTCCATGCGACAACACTCCATCCACTGAGCCACATGGTTCGGGCCAGCCTCTTTTTTTAATCCTCATGTGAGGATCTGTATTAATTTTTAGAGAGAAGGGAAAGGAGAGAGGGAGAGAGAGAAAAACATTGATGTGAGAGAGAAATATGGATTGGTTGCTTCCCGCACGAGCCCTGACCCTCGGGAATTGAACCCACAACCTGGTCGTGTGCCCTGATTGGGGATCGAACCTGCAACCATTTGGTGTACGGGACGACATCCAACCAGCTGAGCCACACCGGCCAGGGTCATTTTCATCCATTTTTAAGGGAACAATTCAGTGGCATTAAATAAACTCATATTGTTGTGCAACCATCACCACCATCCATCTGCAAAATCTTTTCATCTCGTAAAACAGAAACTCTGTTCCCATTAAACCATAACTCCCCTTCTCTGCCCCCAGCCCTTGGAAACCACCATTCTACTTTCTGTCCTTAGGATTCTGACTGGTTACGTCATATAAGCAGTGGAATCACGTAATATATGTCCTTTTGTGATCGGCTTGTTCTGTTTTTTAGCGTAACATCTTCAAGGCTTTTAAGGACAGGATAGGAGTCTTGCTTGGGGACAGGGTTGTAGGTTACACACTGAAATTCTCTGTGATCTGACACCGTGAAAGCCTCAGGGCCTCCAAGCATATAAATAAGCACACACTGCCAGTATCCTATGGGAGCAGGGAGAAGTCATGGGTGCCCCAGCTCCTCCTCCAAGAGGCTCTCCTGAATTTTGATGCCAGCAAATGGAGAAGTACTATTTGAAGAATAACGTGTCTTTCCGTTTTTTGCTTATTGTTGACAGTGATCCCAGACACCCTCCTTTTATTATTATTCTTCATCCCAATAGCAAAGTGATGTCTGTCCCTGCAAATACCACCTCTTTGATCAACCAATGGATCAAGGAGTTAATAGCTTTTAAGGCCTATTACCTGCGGAGGACCTTATCCATCACACATTCTAACTAGTTACTTGATCTTCTCTAAAATAGTCCAGTGTATTAGCTTTTGTGAGTATATGTTGGACAGTTTTATTGAGACATTGTTTTATTTTGAATTTGGTTTCATAACATGAAAATAATGGATAGTTTTTCTCTTTGTCTAGGCCGTGTGCTGCTGATAAGTGTTAACTTCATAATTTTGTGTTAAAAATATTTAAACAACATTTACGGAATGTCAGTGTACCGGGGTGGCCAAGAGTGGTCTCTCCCATGTGTCCTACTCTCCCATGTGTCCTACTCTTCTGGGTGACCATGGGCAAGTTCTTTGTGCTCGATTTCCTCCCCCATGAAATACACTTGCTGTGGCTCAGAGGGTTCCCTAGTATGTGATCATGCTTAAAACTGCTTCTTGCCACCTTAGGTGTTACCTGTTATTATCCCTTTTACCAACAATACAACAAACTATGTCCAAGATATTGAGAGGTTGGATGTTTTCTTATCTTGTTTTCTAGATGTGAATGAACTGAAGGAATGTCTCTCTGTATTGGTTAAAGAGCAGCAAGCCCTGGCCATTCAGTCGGCCACCACCACCCTCTCAGCCCTGAGACTGAAGCAGAGGCTGGTCATCTTAGAGCGATATTTCATTGCCTTGAGCAGAACTGCTTCCCAGGAGAGCGTCAAAGTCAAGCGGAAAAGCAGCAGCATTTCTTTGCCTCCTATGGACAAGAAAAGGTAACAGTGGAATGAAGGAAGAATTCTGACACCCACTAAATGGAAAGACCTGGCTGTTTTGTCCAGGAAAGTTTTTTGTTTTGTTTTCTTTCTTGATTTTTAGAGAGGAAGGGAGAAGAGAGAGAGATAAAAACCTGGATGAGCGAGAACATCGATTGGCCGCCTCCTATGTGCCTCCCATTGGGGATCGGGCCCACAATCTGGGCATGTGCCCTGACCGGAAATCAATCCGGCGACCTCTTGGTGCTGGGTCGACGCTCAGCCACTGAACCACACCGCCGGGTTTGTCCAGGAAAGTTTAATTGAGGTTGTCAATAGAGTGCCTTTTTCCTTTTTATGAAACTTTCTTCTTGCTTTCCCATTTTGAATGTTTTATGTCACTTGGACAATGGCTTTGCCAATTTGCTGATTGATAAGAGTAACAGGCTATGATCTGTGCCATTATTTTCAAGACCCTTTTCTGTCAGTGACTGTATTACCAGCCACAGGTGTCCATTAGCATATGTGGATTTGAAAAGCGGATCTGAACATCATCTTCGTTGGTTTCGTTTTGCTACTAGATAGGGAATAATCAAGACTATAATATTTAGCACCTAACTCATTTAGATGCGTCCTTTTTTAAAAATTTCATAACGTGATTTTCTGTTTCTTTTATTAGAGGAGATGCTGTCAGGCATAGGCCTTTTCATGGATTGGTTTACACCCGCACATTTTTCTCTGAGGCATTAGAATCATAAGGATTGTGTAAAATTGTATTTTTCTAAAGTGTAGCTGTCTACCATACTTTCTGTCCCAAAAGGCTAGACTAAAAGATTTTCAGATAGAGTTCATATTTTATATAGTTAGGAAAGTTGGTTTTGTTTTATTGTAGTACTGATTTTACTCCCTAAAGAGCAGAGGGAGAAGAAGCAGGGATAAAAACCCTCATTGTCTTAGCTCAAGACAGACGAGGCGTGCTAAGTGTAGCACACTTCCCAGTTTTTAATTGAGGTCACTTGTCATATATTTGAATGGCAGTTTTGAGATAAGTTAAACTACATGACGGGAGGGTTCCTGCCCGTGTGATGAGAGCAGTTCTTCCCTTGTTTCCTGCTTGACTGGAGAGGGGTGGCCGTCTGTGGTGGTCACTGATCGGAGAGGCTGTGCGCACGTCGGGCAGCCTGAGACTCCAGGCTCTGTGCTGAGTCAGCCTGAGCTCCCTACGCTGCAGGGGAGGCTGGGAACCTACTTGGTCTCTCTGGGCTCTTTCCTTTGTGACATAAGAGTTGATGGATTAATTGAAATTAATGAAGTTTTCCACTGACTAGAGGAAATTCCTAAAATTAAAATTACTGTGAGATAATTATGTATTTATATGTAGTTGTATCATTATCCGTTGTTTTTTTTAATTTATATGCAGTTGTATCATTACCCTTTTTTTTTTTATCCTCACCCGAGGACGTTTTTTTGCATTTATCTTCAGACAGAGCGAGAAGGAGAGAGGGGGGAAGAGAGAGAGAGAAACATCAACGTGAGAGAGAAACATTGACTGGTTGCCACCCACACGACCCCAACCAGGGCCAGGGACGAACCACAACCAAGGTATGTGCCCTTAGCGGAAACCGAACCCGGGACTCTGTGGTCCGCAGGACGACGCTCTAACCGCTGAGCCAAACCGGCCAGGGCTCATTACCCATTTTTTTTTTTTTTTATCCTCACCAGAGGACATTTTTCCACTTTTTGTTCAGGTAGAGTGGGAGGGAGAGAGAGGAACAGAGAGAGAGAGAGAAACATCGATGAGAAAGGAACACATCGAGTGGCTGCCACCCGCACAACCGACCAGGGCCGGGGACAAACTGCAACCGAGGTACGCGCCCTTAGCGGGAACCGAACCCAGGTCTCTCAGGACCGCAGGCCGACGCTCTAACCGCTGAGCCAAACCGGCCAGGGCTCATTACCCCTTTTCAATAGCATTTCCCCCAGATTATGAAAATAAGTTGTAGTAAATTTAGAGAATACAGTAGAAATATTCAATAGTGTAAAGTTGAGAATAAAGTTACTTGCTATGCATGATTGAGTTTATTAAGATACACGAGTTTATGTATTCTAGTTTATGGTTTTCTTGGGATAATTTTTATGGTAAGCCATTTGTATAACTGTTTCAAGTATGGAAAGGGAAACCAATTTTGTTACGTGAACATAGGTAAGTAGTAAAGGCCTTAAAAAGACACATGAGAATGATAAGCACCTAGTTCAGGAGAGGGTGACCTCAGCAGGCCGAGGGTGGAAGAGAAAAAGAGAAGATGCCCTCACAGAGACCAGAACAAGTCCTGCAGCCAGAGGTCTGAGTCTCAGGTGTTCGTCACCCCTTACCTGCCTATCTGCCTCCTTCACTACATGAGGTTTAGTGCCCCGTTCTGGATTCATCCGTGTATTTTCGGTTTATTGTTCCCCCTTCCCCTGACCTCAGCTCCCTGAGATTTTTTGTGTGAGCATTTTTGCAAGTCATTTAAAAATCTTTTTAAAGATATATATATTTTTTTATTTTATTTTAGAGAGAGAGAAAGATTGATATGAGAAAGAGGCATTAGTTGGCTGCCTCCTGCATGCACCCAACCAGGGATCAAACCCACAACCTGGGCATGTGTCCTGACAGGAATTGGACCAGCAGCCATTTGGTGCACAGGATGACGCTCAACCCAACTGAGAGCCACACCAACTAGAGCTAAAATCTTTTTAAAAAATTTTTTTTATTGATTTTAGGGAGAGAGAGAGATAAACACTGATGAGAGAGAACATCCATTGGCTGCCTCCTGCATGCCCCCCACTGGGGATTTGGCCCACAACCTGGCTAGTGCCCTGAGCAGGATCGAACTGGCGACCTCTTAGTGCATGGGTCAATGCTCAGCCACTGAGCCACACCAGCCAGGCTAGAATCTTTAAAAAAATTATTTTTCTTAAAGAGAATACTTTTCCTTTACAAAGGATATTTGGTACAAATTTTTAAAAAATGAAACTGAAGTCACTTGTGAGCCTGCCACCTGAATAATCCCATTGAGCCATTTGGTATGAATGCTTACATTTGATGTCTTTGTATTTAGTATGTGCACCTTCCTCTGACTGACCAGCTGCACCCCCCCCCCTCCTTGTGTATCTCCCTCAGTTCCCGGCCCACAGGCAAAGGGGTGGAAGGACTGGCAAGAGTTGGATCCCGAGCAGCTCTGTCCTTTGCCTTTGCGTTCCTGCGAAGGGCCTGGCGGTCAGGTACGTGTGCCCAGTGGCATGCTCAGGCTCCTGTGCTCAGGAGGCTTGGCTTCTCTCCTCACTGTTGCCCCCACATGGTTTTGGGCTGAGTCCATGTGTTGTTGATGCCTCCTTTGTCTTGTTCGTAAATGGCAGGCTTCAGAGCCCGAGTCTGTGGTTCTTAAAAAAAGGGGCAAAAAGCCACTGCAGGGCCTCAGTACTGATTCTGAGAACGAGATGTTAGACTTGCTCAGTAAACTATATCAAACTTTAGTCTCTTGAGTTCTTGCAGTGCCTCCTTGAGAGGAAAGTGGGGTTTGAAAACGTGACAGTGGCGTCCTGTCGTGCTGAGGGCTAGGAGGTCTTCCCAGGACGGGGACAGCGTTGCTTGTCGGTGATGCCGAGGAGTGTGTGGCCTCCCCTGATGTGCTTGTGTGTCCAGGGGAGGATGCGGACCTGTGCAGTGAGCTGTTGCAGGAGTCTCTGGATGCCCTGCGAGCCCTGCCTGAGGCCTCCCTCTTCGACGAGAGCACCGTGTCCTCTGTGTGGCTGGAGGTGGTAGAAAGAGCAACCAGGTTCCTCAGGTCCGTCGTGACAGGGTGAGTCCTCTCTCTACATCTTCCTGTGTGAATGCTGCAGACGAGCTTCAAAGTCTCGTCTCACCTTCTCTGTGTTTTTAATTTTTCAATTACAGTTGACATTTAGTATTACTCTCTATTAGTTTCAGGTGTACAGCGTAGTGGTCAGATAATCGTGCATTTGATAAAGTGGTCCCCCTGATATTTCCAGTACCCACTTGACACCCTGCGCTGTCAGTACATCACTGACTGTGCCTGTGCTGTACTTCACATCCCCGTGGCTAGTCTGTGACTGCAACTGAACTCCTTTCACCTCTTCAGCACTGAAACACTCAGGCTGCTTCCCGAGTGTGTGTTCAGCACCTCTCAGCTCTGATTCCAGATCTTGGCTCTTTTCACATGTCTGACATGGCAGCCTGATTGGACTCAGGAAGCTGCCAGATAGAACAGGATGTAAAGGAAAGATGCTCTTGGAATTACTTCTTCACATATTGTAGGGTATGGGGATCAGTCCGTTGTGCATCAGGTGTGAGACTGTGTGCGTCTGTGAGTGATGGGTGTTGTCTCAGTGGACAGCGTGGGGCTGAACAACATTGTCACATCTGTGTCTGGTCTTTTCAGCATAAAATATTTGAGTGGGAATCACTGAATGTTAACTTTGGTCTTGAGGGCTATGTATTTTTGTTAATGGTTTTTAAATATAAGGAACATGTGTACACAGTACAGAATTCAGCAGCAAAGGTGCACTTAGAGGAAAAGTGAGTCTCTTCTTATTCCCTTTGCCAGAGATCACTGCTGTGTCCCTTCCAGCAAGCAGGGCCACCTGTGGTCTCAGTGCCAGTGGGCTGTGAACCTGACTCTCCAGAGCTCTGAGGGCTGAGGTTCCTGAAAACAGTCTTAGAATTAATTTTAAAAATTCAGCTGTAATGGTGATGTTGGAAGATCCTCCCTTCCCCATCTTGGTTTAAGAATATTTGTGTGTTTTTTTACTGGGGAACAAGGAAAAGTTAAAATCATTTCATTGATCATAGATAAAAATAAGCATAGACATACTGCCTGTAGATTCTCTGGTGGTTTTAGAAATTGATCTTTCTCCAGTTCTATAGAGAACTGTTACTACTGTGTATTCTTATATGTCATTGAAACTGGAAACAGATCTAAATATTTTTCTGCTCGTAATTTGAGTAATGATACAAATAACTTTATGCTACAGAAACTTGTGTTCTGATGTAACCATGTTATAGCATCTGAATTAATACTTTTATTTAAAATGAATCTCTACATATTGATTGTACACTTTAAAGTTTCTGATGAGTCTGAAACACCAATCAGAAAGAATATATGTACCCCCATGTTCATAGCAGCACTATTTACAATAGCTAAGATCTGGAAACAGCCCAAATGTCCATCAGTTGACGAATGGATAAAAAAGCAGTGGTACATATACACAATGGAGTACTATGCAGCTGTAAGAAAGAAGGATCTCTTATCCTTTGAGACGACATGGAGGGACCTAGAAAGTATTAGCCTAAGTGAAACAAGCCAAGCAGAAAAAGACAAATACCACAAGATCTCACTTATTCATGGAATATAATGAACATAACAATCTGAGGAATAGGGTAGACCCAGAAACACAGAAGTAGGGTACAGACTGACAACCCCCAGAAGAGGGGGTAGAGGGGGGTGGGAAGAGATAAACCACAGCACTTATATGCATGTAGGCATAACCAATGGACATGGACAACAAAGCCGGGGACGGGGCAGGGGGGATGGGGAGGAGGGTGTCAATGGGGTAATAAAGGAGAAACATCTGTAACAAAAATAAAATTAAAAAAATAAATAATCATTAAAAAAAAATAAAGTCTCTGATGAAATTTTAGTAACAAGTTTCAGAAACTTGATTCTCAATATTAAAGTTACATTTCTCCCTGGGAGAGAATGTGAGTAGCACCTTAATGCTATTTTAGCATGCTGTCTTTAAGCTCCGACTTGACTTTGTTCCTGATCCACTGCTGTCATTTCAGGGATGTTCATGGAGCACCGAGTGCCAAAGTGCCAGGCAGCGTCCCCCTGCAGGACCAGCACCTGGCCCTGGCCATCCTGTTGGAGTTGGCGGTGCAGAGGGGCACACTGAGGTGAGGGTGCCGCAGGCCCAGGCCCTGGGGAGCACCTCCAAGTCTGAACCTCTGTTGCATGTTCTGTCATTTCACAGAATTGTTTGTGACTGTAGCCAGTTGGTTCTGTAATTCAAGAACCCTTTCCTGGGACACTGTGCTTTCTCAAACCTGGTACACTTAGCCTTTCCTCACTTCCTTTTCTGTGTTCAACTTTCTACTAGTCTCAGAATTATTCCTTTTAATTTTTTTTTTCCTTTGTTGATTTGAGAGAGAGAGGGAGAGAGAGACAGAAACATCGATGAGAGAGAACATCGATTGGCCGCCTCCTGCATGCCACTGGGGATCGGGCCCACAACCTGAGCTTGTTTCCTGACCGGGAATTGAACCAGCGACCTCTTGATGCATGGGTCAATGCTCTACCACTGTGCCACACCGGCCAGACATTTTTTTTTTTAAAGAGTGCGAGGGCCCTGGCCGGTTTGGCTCAGCGGTTAGAGCGTCGGCCTGCGGTCCTGAGAGACCCGGGTTCGGTTTCCGCTAAGGGCGCGTACCTCGGTTGCAGTTTGTCCCCGGCCCTGGTCGGTCGTGCGGGTGGCAGCCACTCGATGTGTCCCTTTCACATCGATGTTTCTCTCTCTCTCTCTCTGTTCCTCTCTCTCCCTCCCACTCTACCTGAACAAAAAAAAATGAAAAAATGTCCTCGGATGAGGATAAAAAAATAAATAAAGAGTGCGAGGAAGGGAGGGTGGAGTTGAGAGAGAGAGAGAAAAACATCGCTGTGAGAGAAATTGGTTGCTTTCTGGATGTCCCCTGACCAGCAATCGAACCCGCCTCTGTTGGTATACTGGAGGATGCTCCAATCAAATGAGCCACACTGGCCAGGGCTCCTCTTGATTTTCTTAAAAATAATTATTTTTATTCTATAAATTTAAGGACCTAGAATTTCCCTGTAAAAAGTGCTGTTTGAGCTTCTGAACCGGTCTTATATCACCCATAGAAGGTGGATGTCTTGTGCTGAAATCGTGGTGTAGATTCAGTCATTTTCTCTGAGAATTGTTTTGATGACATTAATTTTTGTTTCCTTTCAAATCTAAAGTATTTCCTCAGTTTTATTTTGCTGTCTGCTTTGGTTTTGACAGACCATGGCAGAAAATGGTTAAGCTGCTTTTCTTAGAGAATAAAGCTGTTTTCTCTTTCAGCCAAACACTGTCCGCCATCCTGTTGCTGCTGCAGCTGTGGGACAGCGGGACGCGGGAGACGGACAACGAGCGTTCCGCCCGGGGCACCAGCGCCCCCCTCCTCCCACTGCTGCAGCGTTTCCAGAGCATGGTCTGCGGCAAGGATGCCCCTCACGCACAGGGCGACGCCCACGTAAGCACCCAGCAGGCTTTGCGTTTCAGTAGCTTCTTGTTTTCCAGTTGTCCTCACAAGTTTCTATTAAGACGGGAGCATACGTTCGTGCAGGTGGTTGTCAATAGCGGGGAGCATGTTGTTGATTCCAGCTGTGAGTCAGGTGTGGCACAGGTTTGAGAGTCATGGGCTGGGTTACAGGTGATGTGGTGGAACATCCCATGAGCACGTTCGGATTCTTTGAAACAGCTAAGGAGTGGCCAGAGCCCACTCTGTGGGTGGGTGTGGGCTGCGTGTGTTCTGCGTGGCATGTGTTTAGGGGAATAAGCTTCTGGACAGAGATCCGCCTGCACTTTCAGAGACAGGCAGGTGCCGCCCGGTGGCCAGGCTGTGTTCTCTGCCAAGCCGGAGCCCCTGAGCCCTCTGTGGGCTCAGTGCTTGGTGTGTTCCCAGCCACCAGGCACTCTGCTCTGGCTGGGGTGAGGGGAGCGAGAGCAGGATGCCGCAGAAGATGTGAGGGGTTGCGTTCACCTCTGCAAGGGTGCGAGTTAGTGAAGGCATGAAGATGGGCACGTGCTGTGGTGGTGTAGGGCCGAGGCTCGGCTGCTGTGGGAAGCAGCATCTGTTGGGTTCACACAGGTGCTGCACTGTGAGGCCGCACTCGGTGTCCTGGTCGCACACATTTGGTCCTGCGCGGAGGAGCAGAGTGAATCTCTCTCCTCTGTGTTCCCCTGCCACAGATCAGCAAGCACCAGCTGCGTCAGTACACACAGCACTAGGTCTGAAATGCACACTTCTAAATAACTATTAGAGAAAGAGCTTTTAAAATAGTGGCTCATTGCCCTGGCCGGTATGACTCAGTTGGTTGGACCATATCTTGTGCACCTAAAGGTCGCTGGTTTGATTCCCAGTCAAGGCACATGCCTGGGGCTCAGTACCTGTAGGTTGTGTGCAGGAGACAGCCAATCGATGTTTCATTCTCACATTGATGTTCCTCTCTGTCCCCCTCCCTTCCTCTCTCCCTAAAGAATAGTATCTTTAAGGAAAGGAAGTAGTGGCTCACCTTGTTGGCTCTTCTGTGTGTAGGGCACCTAAGTAGTCCCAGGACCTGAGGCTGGTGGCCGAGCATTGCCCTCCCCACACCCTGAGTCTGACTCTTGACCCTGCTACAACCCTGCTGCTCTTCAGAGGCACAGGCTTGATTTTGCAGGTCTTTTCTAGAGAGACTTAGCCACTCCATGGTAAAACTGCTGCCTGATTTTTCTTTTTTTTTTTTTATCCTCACCCGAGGACATTTTTCCATTTTTTGTTCAGATGGACTGGGAGGGAGAGAGAGGAAGAGATAGAGAAACATCGACGTGAAAGGGACACATCAAGTGGCTGCCACCCACACGACCAACCAGGGCCAGGGACAAACTGCAACCGAGGTACATGCCCCTAGTGGAAACCGAACCCCGGTCTCTCCAGACCACAGGCCGATGCTCTAACCGCTGAGCAAAACCGGCCAGGGCTGGTTTTTCTATCCTGAAGCCATCTTTACTGATAATAAGGCTGTTCTCCGTTTACACTGCAGAGTTTATAGACTTATAATTAATAACACGCAAATAAAGTTAGGTCTTCTCCAGTGGGCACAGTGTTTAGATGAAGAAAGGTGGTTTCTGTTTTCAGTTTCGAAGCCAGGTTGAGGTGAAGCGCTGTGCTCCGGCAGGGCTGGCTCGGCGCTCTCCGAGGGCCTTTGGAGTGGTGAGCCTGCCGTGCTGGGCTGTGCCGCTGACGTGGGCGCGGGTGCAGGGTGCAGGGTGCAGGGCGGTGTGCGTGCCTGGGCGGCACTTCTCATAGCACGGCCGGGGAGCGGGTGTACCAGTAGCGAAGCACTGTGGATACAAAGTCCAAAGAGACAGCAAAGGCTAATCGTGTTGCCTTTTTCCGGTATTTCTGAAGATGCCTGTGTACTTCTCTTCTAGCTACTGTCTGGCCCCCTGAGCCCCAACGAGAGTTTCCTCAGGTACCTTGTTCTTCCACAAGACAGCGAGCTCGCCATCGACTTACGACAGACGGCTGTAGTTGTCCTGGCCCACTTAGACCGCCTAGCCACGCCCTGCCTGCCTCCTCTGTGCAGCTCACCCACGGCCCACAAGGTGCGTGCGGCGGGGCTGTTCTCGGAAGCCCCAGTTAGTGCCACTCCTCTGCTCTCCGTGTGCCTGTGTGGTGTTGGGGTGGGGTTGGTTAATAGCTTTTAAACGTGTGCACAAGTTAAGGTATTGTCCCTGGACCCAGTGCTAAGCAGGCTGAGGCCCATGGGGTCCAGTCCCAACCCAGTGTCCCAGGGTCCACACTCAGGAGGCGCATTCCCAGAGATTTCCCCTTTATTTACATAGCTATACGCCACCCCGCCTTCCCCAGGGAGGTCCCAGAGCCCTTTTTATAGGTGAGGAGCGCCAAACAGGGCTATGTGAAGGTGCTGCTCAGAGCTGCGGCCGCTGGCCTGTGCCGACAGCCTGCCCTGCCCCCAAGGCCCCCACTGCGTGGTTGCATCTGATCCTCACAGCAGTACCCCCACGGTGTCCCTGAGGAGACTGTCCCGTGCGGGGACAGGGAACTTTGCCGGAGTCACACAGAATGACCCTGGTTTTGAATCCAGGTTTTTTTAATTTTATTTTCCATCTGAAGAGTTTATTGTATCTCACAGTCACTTTTCTTCCAAGTATCAGGAACATGGTTCAGAATCAGAATTAGATGCAAAAATACACAGTTACTTGCTTCCCCTTGCACCCTCTCCGTCCCAGAGTCCTCCTGCTGCCTCAGCTTTCTGTTTCTCATGCGTCCTTCCTTGCCTGGGCTCTGGAAGGTGGTGTTAACAGTGGCTTGTTGCATTGCTTTTGCAACTTGTATTTTTCTAATAAATAACATACACTGGTATGGCTCAGTGATTGAGCATCGACCCATGCACCAAGAGGTCACTGGTTCGATTCCTAGTCAGGGCATATGCCCAGGTTGTGGGCCCAGTCCCCACTGGGGGGCATGTAGGAGGTGGCCAACTGATACTTCTCTCTCCCTCTCCTTTTCTCTCTGAAATCAATGAAGAAAAAAAAATAAGAGTATATACCTAAGAGGTTTCTGTATGAATAAACAGAGCTCTGACTTCATTTTTTAATTTAATTTTAAAAATGTTTTCATTGATTTTTAGAGAGAGAGAGAGAGAGAAACACCTGTGTGAGAGAGAAACAACGATCGGCTGCCTCCTGGGGATCAATCCTGCAACCCAGGCATGTGCCCTGACTGGGAATCTAACGGGACCTCTCAGTCCATGGGCCGATACTCAATCCACTGAGCCACACCAGCTGGGCATGTCTTCATTTTTTGTTTTGTTTTGTTTTTGGTACATGCCTTTAGTAGGAACTGAACCCAGGACTCCCTGGTCCACAGGCCGACGCTCCAACCACTGAGCAAAACCGGCCAGGGCTGTTTTCATTTTTTTAAAGCAGTTGAGTAGTCCATGTTTGGGTGTCTCATAATTTTTAATTAGCCTCTTATTGGTGGACACTTGTGTGGCCAGAAGTCAGGTAGCCTGTGATGACACACCTGTGGGTGTGCTCGCACCAGCAGGGGTGTCCCTGACTAACGTGGGGACACTGGCTGATCACCAACCACCAAGCTGCGTACGGTTTAAACTCTCATTCCCCACCAACAGTAGGGACATTTGTCTCTCAGCCTTGTGCCTGGTCTTTCAGCTTCTGCCTGCTATGGTACAAAATGGTTACCTGATATGGTCAGAGCATTTAAAAATATGTTTAAAGCCCTGGCCGGTTTGCCTCTGCAATTAGAGCATTGGCCCGCGGACCGGAGAGTCCCAGGTTTGTTCCCACTAAGGGCACGTACTTCAGGTTGCGGTTTGTCCTTGTCCCAGTTGGGATCATGTGGGTGGCAGCCACTTGATGTCTCTCTCTCACATCGATGTTCCTCTCGCTCTTAAAAGGACAGCAAAACAAAAATGTTTAAGGTCAAACTTGTACCATTTGATGGGCTCTGAAAATGAACTGCTGCGGAAAGAGCCCATTCAGTTACTTTCTCTCACCTGTGGACCGAGGCGACGTGACGGGTCACTAGCTGCTCCGATGCTTTGATGAGCTTTTCTCTGCAGGTGCTGTGTTTATCTCCAGGATCTCAGTTCACCTGGCAGGATCTCAGTGTCACTCCAGATTCTTTCTTTTGACAGAAAGGAATTTTCTTGCTGCAGTAAAAAGACTTGCTTCCTCTGTCGTCTCACAGGGCTCGCTGCAGGAGGTCATAGGATGGGGGCTCATAGGATGGAAGTGCTATGCCAACGTGATCGGTCCCATTCAGAGCAAAGGCCTGGCCAACCTGGGGGTCACGCAGATCGCCTGTGCGGAAAAACGCTTCCTGATCTTGTCAAGGACCGGCCGTGTCTACACGCAGGCCTACAACAGCGACACGCTGGTGGGTGTCCTGGGCCGCCCTCACCTCGGGGTAGGCAGGTTCTCTCCTGCTGATGCCGCAGAGGTCTGATCTCTGCATTGTTTGGCTTCTGAGGACTCAAACATGTGGTCATTGTGTCTTAGTTATATTTAGAATCTTAATCGTAACCATTTTGTCAGTGTTTGAGGCATCTCTCTTAGTTGCCATGATCGAGGATTTCTTAGAGTGACTCTCATTCCCGATGTGGTTTCCACTTGCAAACGGACTTTCAGGTGTAAACGTATCTGACTGTGAGACCAGGAAGTAACAGGCGAGGGAATGGAGCCTCTCGGGGGTGATGGCAGGTTGGGACATGCATGTCCCCGTCACAGGAGGGTGCTGTGCGTTTCCATTGCGCAGGGTAACCTGGTCACACATGGAGTGCCTGGAGGCCATGCTGGGCGGGTGCGGAACAGCTGGCCCAGCCTCCCCCCGAAGCTCCTGTTCTTTCACTGACCAGTGGGTTGAAGTGGGACAGGACATTAAAGAGCATCATGCTCTTTTTGTTGTCCTCGGACTGCTCACTATTAACTTTCTTTCTGTGTTTGCCTTTCTAGGCTCCACAGCTCGTCCAGGGTCTTGCCTCCAGAAACATAGTAAAAATTGCTGCCCATTCTGACGGTCACCACTACCTGGCCTTGGCAGCCACTGGAGAGGTGTACTCCTGGGGCTGCGGGGACGGCGGACGGCTGGGCCACGGGGATACCGTGTATGTATGGCCCCCTCCTGTCACTGACACGCTCTCCTTTTGTGTTGCTGTACCCAAAATACGGTGGAAGGGGAAGTGTGGCTCATGTTTGCCAGCTGCTCTGACGTGCAGGGCTGGGACGGAGATGGCTGCCAAGGGTGCCAGCCCCTGGGTAACGCCAGGGGAGCCCAGCCCACAGCACAGAGGGTGACGTCTCCCCCAACCCTCTGGCTGCACACCACACCTTCACCCCATGGAGTTTTCTAGAGCAAATCTTGCACTTCTGTTTCTTCAACATGATAAAGCCTCCCTCCCCTGAATTGAAACAGTATCATTTTCTCAGGTACAAAAATCAGTGCTTTCTTACGCCCTATTTTGTGGAAGGTTTTGATGACGGGTTGTTCTGAACGTGAGGCTATAACTGCGGCGACGCCGTGGAGGGCGGCGGCTCTTTACGGTGTTGTGAGTGGGCTTCAGGTTGAAACTGAAAATACAGCCGCACTTCCGGGGGGCGGGGGGAAGCCATGAGTGGGGACTGGGCAGCAGTGGAATCACAGGGAGACCCTTCTGTTATCCCTGTGGTGGGAGATGGACGCCACCACCAGGGAGAACCCCAGGCTGGAGAGCAGAGTGATGACATGCTGACGTGCAGCAGAAGTCGTCCAGACTCGACAGGGGGGTTCAGACGGTAACAGAGAACGAGGGAGTAAAAGGGGTGGTTACCACAGAAGGCAGAATCCGGGTTCCTGTAGGACGATTGGCACAGGCACCAGGACTCGAGAGGCTCGAGGTACGAGGGCAGGCTTAGTCTTTACTCCTGTTACTTACAAGGTAGTGCGCAGGGATATTTTGTGATAAAATAATACTCAGTGGAGATTTAGTGCTAGGTTAACTTGTCCGTTGCTCGAGGAGTCAAGGGAAAGAAGAGATCAGTGCAGAGGGCAGGAGGTGCAGAGCAGAGCAGAGCAGGGAGGTGGCTCCCAGAGTGCAGTCAGTTGGCGACCCTGTGCCGCACCCCTTGCCGCTGTACGTTCACGTATTTTACAGACTAGGGGTCACGAGGTGAGTAAACCATGTCTTTGGAGAGGCCATAGTGGGGGTCACCAAGTACAGTAAACAGACTGGAGATAAATATACCGTTTGGCCAATTTGAAAGTGAGGAATCAGCTAATAAGACTTGATCACCATCCTTCCTATCTCCTGCTTTGCGTTTGTAAAATCTTGATTGCAATGTGGTTAGTACATCTGGCTCCTTGGTTCCTTCCTCATTCATGTAACAGTGTGTGTACATTTCAGCTGTCTATGTGAGGCTCACACGCCCATCGGCTGTAAGTGCACAGTTGCATGCCTTTTTTTTTAACTCATCTTTATTGTTGAATGTATTACAGATGTCCCTCCTTTTTTTTTCCCATTGACCCCCTCCTCCCCACTCCCACCCTGCTCCTGCCTTCCCCACACTGTGGTCAGTGTCATTGGTTATGCATATGTGCATAGAAGTTCTTTGTCGATCTCTTCCCACCCTCCCTCCCCACTTCCCTTTGAGATTCGTCAGTCTAACAGCCAATTTGTACTTCTTAATCCCTTCATCTTTTTCACCCATTTCCCCAACCCCCCTCTTATCTGGCAACCACCAAAAAGTTCTCTGTGTCTATGAGTCTGTTTCTGTTCTGCTTGATCATTTTGTTTGTAGATTCAATTGTTGATAGATATGTATTAATTGCATTTTATTGTTCATATTTTTTGTTGTTGTTCTCCTTTAAGAAGACCCTTCAGCACTTCATATAATACTGGTTTGGTGGTGATGAACGCCTTTAGCTTTTCCTTGTCTGGGAAACTCTTGATATGTCCCATCCATTCTAAATTATAGCTTTGCAGGATAGAGTAATCTTGGTTGTAAGTCCTTGCTTTTTATCACCTTTATCTCTTAACACTCCTTTCTGGAATGCAAAGTTTCTTTTGAGAAATCAGCTGACAGTCTTCTGAGAGCTCCTTTTAGGTAACAAACTGCTTTTCTCTTGCTGCTTTTATTCTCTGTCTTTAACCTTTGGCATTTTGATGATGTGTGGACCTCGTGGGGTTCATCTTGTTTGGGACTCTCTGTGCTTCCTGGACTTGGATGTCTGTTTCCTTCATCAGGTTAGGGAAGTTTTCTGTCATTATTGTTTCAAATAGGTTTTCAATTTCTTGCTCTCTCTCCTTCTGGCACCCCCATGATGTGAATGTTAGCATGCTCGAAGTTGTCCCAGAGGCTCCTTACACTATTCTCATTTTTTTTTATTTTTTTTTTATTTTTACTGTTCTGATTGGAGTTTTATGCTTCCTTATATTCCAAATCAGTGGTTTGCTTCTTGGCTTTATCTACTTTACTATTGATTCCCTGTAAATTATTTTTTGTTTTAGTTAATGCATCCTTCATTTCTGCCTGGTCCTTTTTTATGTTGTTGATGTTCTCGCTAAGTTCCTTGGAGGTCTCCCTAAGTTCCTTGAATGTCTCACTAAGTTCCTTGAGCAACCTTATAACCAGTGTTTTGAACTCCGCATCTGATTGATTGCTTATCTCCATTTTGTTTAGTTCTTTTTCTGGAGTTGAGTTCTTTTCTTTCATCTGGGACATGTTTCTTTGTCTTCTCATTTTGGCTGTTTCCCTGTGATTGTTTCTATGTATTAGGTAGAGTTGCTGTGTCTCCTAGGCTTCATAGGGTGGCCTGTTGTTGTAGGTGTCCTGTAGGATCCAGTGGCCCAGCTTCCATTATCACCCCAACTGGGCCCTCGAGGTGCACCCCTATTGTGGACTGTATACCCTTCTGTTGTAACTGAGTCTTGATTTCTGTTGGCATGTCAATGGGAGGGATTTACTCAGGCTGATCAGCTGCAAGGACTGGCTGTGACTACTGGCCTCTGACTCCCTTGGAGGATCAGCTGTGTAGGGACCACCACACAGAGCAAGACTTATTTCATCAGGGCTCTGGTACCCACTGAGTCTGCTCATTGAATGTGTCACTTGTGGAGGTGGTTGGGTGGTGGTGCTTCGCTGTGATCTGAAGCTATCCACTGGGTGTGCTGGCTCTGGGGGAGCAAGGTCAGCCACTGCCTATCTTCTATTCCAGACCGCATGGCATAAGCTACAGAGTGATCTGCTGGTGGCTGCTTCTTGTGCTAGGCTTGGAGGTGCCCAGGAAAAGCTAAGTTGTGAACCAAGGCTGGCTGCTTCTAGTGCCAGGTCTGGGGCCACTTAATGAGAGGTAGAGGGCTCGCTGAGACCAGATGCTGCTTTGAGGGATTTTAGGAAACTCTGAAGCAGGATCCAAGACAGGCCAGTCCTATGGTAAAGCCTTTAGAATCAGCTTGGGTGCGCCTGAAAGTTGGGTGGGGCAGGGCGGGGCCTCAGGGAATCCCCAGGGTGGGGCCAACTGTGCGAGCCAGGTTGCTGGAGCCCCAGATATGGCGGCTGTGTGCCGCCCCAGGGAAGGGCTCACCAAAGGAACAAAGGCCTTCACCAGCAAGTCTGAGAGAAAGCTGCCTCTCCAGCCCTTGTCCCAAGGCCAAACAGTTCAGTGCTTCCCCATATGTCTCTGGTGCCTTTCTAACTGCCTCCCCTCCGAGCTTAGAGGGAGTAAGTCCATGTGCGGGCCCTTTAAGAGAAGCTGCCTGGGGCTCCTGCAGCCTCAGCCTCAGTTCCCGCTGGTTTTTACAGACAGAAGTGATGGAGATTCTCTTCCTGGCACTGGAACCCTGAGCTGGGGGCCTGGTGTAGGACGGGGACCCCTCACTCCTCAGGGAGGACCTTCACACGAGGGTGTGGGACCAGCCAGTCTGGGCTTCCGCCCTCCTACCAGTCTCCATGTGGTTGCTGCTTTAATTTTGTAGTTGTAGGAGTTCCATTCAGCTCAATGACAGGTGGTCCTGAATGTCTGAATGATGGTTGTTCCACCCTGGCTGGTTTGGCTCAGTGGTTGGAGCATCAGCCTGCGGACCAGGGAGTCCTAGGGTTGGTTCCCGCTAGGGGCACACACCAAAAAAAAAAAAAAATGAATGGTGGTTGTTCTGTAGTTTAGTTGTGATTTTGATGTGGTTGTGGGAGGAGGCGAGTACTGTGTTTACCTATGCCGCCATCTTGACCGGAAGTTCTCGAGTGACTCAGCCCACGTGTGCAGGTGGGAGACCAAGGTGGAGCGCCTCTGCTGTCCTTGGACCTTTTGCATCCGATTCCTACTGCCTGCCTCCTGCTCTTCTGTCACTACGTGGCACTTTGTTTCTGGCTCTTCCACTCGGCAGAGTTCCTGTGCCTTCAGCCAGGCTGTTGGGCACATCAGCTCCTCCTTTTGGCTGAGGGTCTGTCTGTGGATGGCCCACTGGGACCACTGAGCAAAGCTGCTGTGGACTTGACTGTGTGTGTCTTCAATAGACACTGTTTTGATATTCCTGCCGATGCTGTGATTGGCATTGGTCACTTGTGAACAAAAATCACGGAGATGTTGGGTGTTTGAGTTCTGTATGCCTTAATCATTCATGAGACAGCCAAAGGGCAACACTGTCCATGACTCCCATAGTGAAGAACACGCACGCTTGGAATAAACGAGCACTAGCAGGAACCCTTCAGGGCGCCCCGTTTCTTGCCTCTTTCCGCACAGGCCCCTGGAGGAGCCCAAGGCCATCTCTGCATTCTCGGGCAAGCAGGCGGGCAAGCACGTGGTGCACATCGCGTGCGGGAGCACGTACAGCGCCGCCGTCACGGCCGAGGGGGAGCTGTACACCTGGGGCCGCGGCAACTACGGCCGCCTGGGCCACGGTAGGCGGTGCAGAGCCCACGCGAGCATGTGCTGGGGGGCCTCTTTGGAGGGACTTGCAGTAACCAGTCCTGTGTGTTTGAAGGCTCCAGTGAAGATGAGGCCATTCCAATGCTGGTAGCTGGGCTTAAAGGACTGAAAGTCATCGATGTGGCCTGCGGGAGCGGGGACGCGCAAACCCTGGCAGTGACGGAAAACGGTATGTGGAGCTCAGGCTGTGCCGGGCAGGCTCTCAGGACGAGGAGGGCACTTCCCCTGAGGGCAGGAGCATTGGCGTGGAGTGGCCTTCACAAGGCTCCCCTGTTGTCCCCCTTTTGAGTGGGTGTGCACCTTGGTGTCCTCTGCAGAGGCCCAGAAGTTACAAGACTTAAAGCTTCTGTTTGTTCATTTACTTACTTGTTTTTTTATATTCAGTGTTTTGTTTTGTTTTTATCTTCACCCAAGGACATTTTTGTATTTATCTTCAGATAGAACAGGAGGGAGAGAGGAAGGACAAGAGAGAGAAACATCGACGTGAGAGAGACACATCTAGTGGTTGCCATTCACACGACCCAACCAGGGCTGGGGACAAACTGCAACCAAGGCACATGCCCTTAGCAGGAACCAAACCCGGGTCTCTCTGGTCCACAGGCCAAGGCTCTAACCGCTGAACCAAACTGGCCAGGGCTACATTCAGTGTTTTATATTAGTTTCAGGTGTACAGCATAGTAGTTAGTCATATGCTTCACAAAGTGACCGCTCCAGTATTTCCATTACCTACCTGGCAACATGTGGTTGTCACAATATAGGGTGGGGCAAAAGTAGGTTTGTAGTTGTTTGTATGGAAAAGAGTACAACAATTAATACATGATGACACATGAATAAACTTTCATGTACTCACAGCTGTAAACCTACTTTTGCCTCACCCTATATTTCTGTTTCCTGTGCTGTACTTTACATCCCCGTGACTGTTTTATAACTACCAATTTGTACTTCTTAATCCCTTCACCTTTTTCACGCAGCCCCAACCACCCAAGACTTGGAACTTCTGTTGCCCAGAGCCAGAGGGCTAGTTAGCAGCTAAGATCCTTTCTGTTTGGGCATTTCCTCTTTCAACAAAAGAATAAGCGTTAAGATGGAATAGTGTGTGGTCTAGACTGATTCTGGCCATGGTGAAGTCTTCTAATATTTAGCACTCGAGTTCCTTAGGCAGGCTCTGCTGGTCCTCGTGCTCACTAGTAGGGCGCCACACTGCTCGCTTTCAATTCCAGCTTCGTGTTTGTGTTCATTAGCCAGACCGTGCTCATTTTACTTTTTTTGAGGATAAATTTATCATGTTTGATGGTTAGAGTCATTTTCTTTCTTTAATCCTCACCTGAGGATAGTTTTCCATTAATTTTTCAGATAGAGTGGGAGAGAGGGAGGGACAGGAGAGAAAAACATCGATGTGGGAGAGACACACCAATTGGTTGCTTCCCACATAACCCCAAGCAGGGCCAGGGATCGAAACACAACCGAGGTGCGTCCCCTTGACCAGAATCGAACCTGCGACTCTTTGGTCTGTGGGTTGATGCTTTAACCACTGAGCAAAACTGGCCAGGGCTAGAATAATATTTTTTAAATCTACTTTAAGAAAAAAACTTTTTAAGAGCTTTTTATTGATATTTAGAGAGAGAGAGAGAGAGAGAAACATTGATCAGCTGCCTTCTGCATGCCCCCCACTGAGGAGTGAGCCTGTAATGCAGCCTGTGCCCTGACCAGAAATCGAACTGGCAACCTTTCGGTGCACAGGACAATATTCAACCAACGGAGCCACACCAGCCAGGGCTCATTTGCTTTTTTTAAAAACTATTTGTCTGCTAGTATCTGGCATTTGTCCTTAGACTCATAGGATCTGTCAGAATTATCTGGGGTAGCCTGTAAGCCTTTGCTAACCCACAGAAGTCCAAGGGCAGATTAGAATGGACCGACTTCTGGAAGTTCCTCCGGTGACAGATCACAGGTCATTTCAGGCATCTTCATGTCCAGTAGGTCCCACCACCTCTGAGGGGATAGATGTGGTCTGTTTGACTATTTTGACATCTCCCTTTAGGAGTTTTAGGGAGAAGGTTGTCTCTTCTTCTGGTGTTAAGCTTTTAACTTCATTTCTTGTTTTTAAGTGTCTATTATAGGGTGATTGAAATACTTTATAAAACTCTTAACAAATGTTACTCTAAATATAATCGTACGATTGACTCGTGGTCAGCATGAGCCTGAGAGTGGTCAGTGCACTGTACAGTGAGCTGTGGGCCCAGAACAGGGTTTATTGATTTGAGAGAGAGACAGACAGCACAGAGAAACATCGATTTGTTGTTCCACTATGTGTACATTCATCGGTTCATTCTCGTCTGTGCCCTGACCAGGGATCAGGCCTGGTGTATTGGGACAGCGCTCAGCCCACCCAGCCAGGGCTGAGCAGTGGAGCCTGTTCTGTGTTCAGTACGTAGTGAAAGCACTGTCATCGAGCTCCAACTAGTGAGGGTCAGGAGTCGATTATCCATTTAGTCAAATTAAAAGAAAATCCGAGCTTTCCTCTTTTAATTGCTTCTGTGTTAGGCTGAAGTAGGAACTAGATTTCATTGGGTCCGAACCACCTGTGTAATGTTAACCATGTACACCCGTGATCTAGTTCGTGTTATCAGTTATATTGATTATTTCTAGTCACTTAAAAGTTCCATGAAGGTGTACGGTTGTTGTTACTTACGTGTGTTTGTGTTTCCAGGTCAGGTGTGGTCCTGGGGAGACGGTGACTACGGGAAACTGGGCAGAGGGGGGAGTGATGGCTGCAAAGCACCAAAGCTGATCGAGAGGCTTCAGGACCTGGACGTCGTCAAAGTGCGGTGCGGGAATCAGTTCTCCATCGCCCTGACAAAAGATGGCCAGGTCTATTCATGGGGCAAAGGGGACAACCAGAGGCTCGGGCACGGAACAGAGGAGCATGTCCGTTATCCCAAACTCCTGGAGGGCTTGCAAGGTAGGTGTAAAATGTAAGCTTTCGAAACTCTGAGGCAGTTTCTTTACTAATGTTTTAAGGTTTTCAGGTTATTCTTTTCTTCACCTGAAATTCCCTGAATGACCCGTCATTAGAAGCTTTAGCCCATTTTGATAAGTGTAGGAAATAAATGGAAAGTGGTTTGTTGTTATATTGAAAAAATGGCCTAGAATTATCACCACCAAATTTATTCAGTTTACCAATATTGGAGCATGCTTTTTATGGCACGTACCCATTTATCACTTAGTAAACTGGCCACAGTGAAATTGTGGAGTGTTTGGGGAGGTCTCCTGTGGTTGCACTGTGGACCTTGCTAAGACTTGGCTACACCTGGTGCTGTGGGTGCAGAGTGGGAGATGGGGTTGGGTCTGCCTGGAATGGTCTCATTTGAACTCAGCCTTGGTGGGCGAATTGTGCTTCTTTGGTTTGAGAGTGTCCAGGACACATTCTAGGTAGAGGGGACGAATGGAAGCCAAAGCATGTAGGTTCTTCGTAGGTGCCTTTTGAAGTGTGGCAGAGGTTGGTTATCTTGAGTGGGCAGACCTTTTTAAAGGGCCAGACTGCAAGTATTTTAGGTTTGAGGGCCATGTGCTGTCTGTCCCAAGTACTCAGTCTTGCAGTAATAGCCCCCAGGTGTCATACATAGACCGTGTAGACAGTGTACAGACAGGCCTGGTTGTGCTTCAGTACAACTTGATGACTAGAAGTTTTTTGGGCTCATGTGGTGTTGATTATTTTCTATGTTTCCTGGGTAAGTTGTAGAGTAATACAGTTGGTAGAGTAATACAGTATGCCATGGAGCTGTATTTGAATTTCATTTGCCTTCTTTATGTTTCCCTCATTTAGTTAAAAAAAATCAACTTCCTCAGCTACATTTATTAGATATCGCGGTACGTTCTTATGAAAGTATTTAAGTGGTTGTTGATACAGTTGCTTTGGTTGTTGTTAATTGATGATAGACTCTTAGGATGGAACCGTTCCCCTTCCTGTGGTAGAGTTTTTCAATGGAACTATTTATTATATGTTGATATTTCTGAAAACACTCCTCATGTTAATCCTCAGCTGAGGATATTTTTTCCATTGATTTTTAGAGAGAGTGGAAGGGAGGGTGTGGGGAGAGAGAGAGAGAAACATCATTGTGAGAGAGAGAATCGATTGGTTGCCTCCTGCATGAGCCATGGAGTCAGGGATGGAACCTGCAACCCAGGTGCATGCCCTTGACCAGAAATCAAACCCGGGACCCTTTGGTGCTGGGGCAGTCGCTCTAACCACTGAACCACACTGGCCAGGGCAAAGTCTTATTTTTTGTTGTTGTTATTAAAAAGAATACTTTGGCCTGGCCAGTGTGACTCAGTGGTTGAGCATCTACCCGTGCACCAAGAGCTCACCGGTTCAGTTCCCAGTTAGGGCACATGCCCAGGTTGTGGGCCATATCCACAGTGGGGGGCATGCAGGAGGCGGCCAGTTGATGTTCTCTCTCATCAATGTTTCTATTTCTTTCTCCCTCTCCCTTCCTCTCTCTCTAAAATCAACAAAGAAAAAAATATATATATATTTTTAAAAGAATACTTGCATGGTTATACCTTGGGATGAGAGAATATGATCTAACAGTTAATTAAAAATATGTTTGTCTCTTTCTGAAGATGAAAATCTGAATAAGGAGTAAACAAATAACAGATTCTTTTTATGCCCTAGCATTTTATTTGCAGGCTGTAGGTCTTAGTAAATTATAGCTATGGAAACATAACAGGGGTTTTAATAACATAGACAAAGCAGATGAATTGTGCATAACATTAAAGCAGCCAGTTATCCCTTAGAAGTTGACACAAATGTCTTCTTACCTGAGTGGCCTGGATAAATATTTCTATTGCAACAGAAATCATAGGCATGAAGCTGTAACCGCATTACTCTTTCCTCCTAGGGAAGAAGGTGATTGATGTAGCTGCAGGCTCCACCCACTGCCTGGCTCTGACTGAGGACAGCGAGGTCCACAGCTGGGGGAACAATGACCAGTGCCAGCACTTTGACACCTTGCATCAGACCAAGCCAGAACCCTCTGTACTGCCAGGGCTGGATACCAAGCACATAGTTGGAATTGCCTGTGGACCTGCCCAGGTACTGAATACAAAGCTCCTTTTGGGATTCTATAAGGTGTTGATTCTGCTTCATCCATCGCTGGCAGAAACATCAACTGTGTGTGTGTCCTTATGTCTGTAGTTGCATTATGCTCACTAATTAGTTCTAAGAGCTACATTGTTGATTTCTTAGGATGAAGACAGCTTTGTTTCTTCTTTTGCTTCTTCTTTTTTTTTTTTTTAAATTTTTTTTTTTTATCCTCACCCGAGGACATTTTTCCATTTTTTGTTCAGATAGAGCGGGAGGGAGAGAGAGGAAGAGAGAGAGAGAGAAACATCGATGTGAAGGGACACATCGAGTGGCTGCCACCCGCACGACCAACCAGGGCCGGGGACAAACTGCAACCGAGATACGTGCCCTTAGCGAGAACCGAACCCGGGTCTCTCCGGACCGCAGGCCGACGCTCTAACCGCTGAGCCAAACCAGCCAGGGCTTTTGCTTCTTCTTTTGCAGTATGTATGCCTTTCATATCTTTCCCTTGCTTATTGCACTAGTCAGGACTTCCAATATGATGTTGCATAGAAGTGGGGAAAGGGTATGTCCTTGCTTGGTTCCTGTTGGTGGGGTTAGCATTTCTCTCTAAAATCAATAAGCATATTCTCCAGTGAGGATTAAAAAAGAAATCAGTGGCCCCTGCCAGCACTTCTGTGTGGGTGGAAGCTGCCCATCCAGTTCTCGCCCTGTTGCCAAACAGTTTCATTCCTCCTCATTTTTCCCTGGTGCCTGTCGAGCTCTTGTCCCGGTGCTGGAGCTTCAAGCGAGTGAGGCTGAGTAAGTCCATGTGTGGGCCCGTTGACAGGAACTGCCCAGGACTCTCGCAGTCCTTCATTTCAGCCACAACTTCTGCTGGTTTTTACAGCCAGAAGTGATGGGTACTTCTCTTCCCAGCACTGAACCCTGGCTGAGGGGCCTGGTGTGGGGCTGGGACCCCTTACTCCTCAGAGGGGTCCTCTGCAACCAAGATAATCCATCCCAGTTTTTATCCGCCACACGGTGTGGGACCAGCCCTTTCAAGTCTCTGCCCCTCCTACCAGTCTTGATGTGGCTGTTGCTTTTAATTTCTAGTTGTAGGACTTCCATTCAGCTCAATTTTAGGCAGTTCTGAATGATGGTTCTGTAGTTTAGTTGTAATTTTTATGTGGTTGTGGGAGGATTCAAGTACTGTGTTTAGCTACTCGCCATCTTGACTGAACGTCTGTTCATTTCTTTTAAATCCTTACTGGATTTTTTTTTGGTCTACTCATTCTGTCTGCTATTAGGAGGGTAGTTTTGATATCTTCAACTGTATTGTGGACTTACCTATTTCTCCTTTCATTTTTATTGGTTTTTACTTCAGTGCATTTTGTATTTCTTATATTAGGTGTGCATACTGCTGGTTTATTCCTTCCAATGTGTTCTTTATTTCTGCTATGGCATTCTTCATTTCCACTTTGTTGGTTTTCAATGATTCTATGTCTTTACTCATGGTGTTGAGCTCCTTACTCATTATGTTGAGTTTCCTCAAGATCATGGCTCTGAACTCTACCTCTGATAACTTGCTTAACTGCATTTCATTGATCTCATCTTCAGTAGAGTTCTCTTGTTCTTTCGTTTGGGATTTGTTTCTTTGTTTCACCATTTTGGCTATCTCAGTGCGTTTTGGAGCCTGCCAAATTTTCCCTGTGGGTGTTGGTGTTCTGCTGTTGGTGGCTTCATCTACTGGGTTTGGATGACTGTGGGAGGACCCACATTAAACACCACTGTCAAGTCCTACTTTCCTGGGTAGATTTTCAAGCCCAGGAAAGGTTCAGTTATCTTTAAATTTAAGGTAGATTTCTTACTAGTTATTGCATAACTTGGTTTTGTGTTTCATACATTCTGAAAGTGTCTTTTTATTTGATGTTTAGACCACTTAAGTTTAATATAATTATTTATAATTTGTGTTTATATCTACTATCAATTGTTTTTATTTGTTCTCTTTTTTCTTTTTTTTCCTGATTGCTTTGGGCTTACTTGAATAGTTTTTAGTATTCCATTTTAATTTACTGAGCTGTATGTATGTGTAGTTATTAGCTGTGGAGTTTTCAGTGTATCTACCTACCTCATCCTTGTAGCTGCACGTGGAATGTGACCCTCACTACCATGTGTTGATGTGTGGTAGTTTGAGAGTGAAAAGACTTTTTAAGCCATTTACCTTTTTATTTGTGGCAACATGAGGTATCTAGTGAAATGAGAGAAGAAATTGGAAGCCGATAGTGTGCGAGGTAGAGAGCTATGGAAGTAGGTGTGCATTTGTGACCATCAGAGGGATGAATAAATAGTGATTCAAGGCATTTCGGCATCCGTGATGGTGAATCTCATTGTGATGCTGGAGCAGACCAGTGCTGGCTGTAGATTCATTTAGGTTCTTGTGTTTCTTCAACAGAGTTTCGCTTGGTCGTCGTGTTCTGAGTGGTCCGTTGGCCTCCGTGTCCCTTTTGTGGTGGACATCTGCTCGGTGACCTTTGAACAGCTGGACCTCCTGCTGCGGCAAGTGAGCGAGGGGATGGACGGCACTGCCGACTGGCCCCCGCCCCAGGAGGAGGAGTGCATGGCTGTGGCTGCGCTGGATTTGCTGCGGCTTCAGGTACTGATGATTTCCTTTCCTCTCCCTCCTTTGGTGAGTGTCTTAGCTGTTTGTTATGTTTATGATACTGAATGTGTGGGGTTTAGCCTGTTGAACCTCTCATGAAAATGTTTAAATTTCTTGGTGATTTTATTTTTCTTTGTAACAAAATTCTATGACTTAATGCCAAGAAAACAGTTTTGCTTCACAAAGTAAGTTTTCCCCTTTATAATACAGGGATTTTTCTGTAATTCATCATGTCCCCCTTCCACTCGCCCAATTTTTTGCATTGGCTTCTGAAAGGAAAGAACTGTTTAGTTGCATAAATCAATGTAGCAGAAGTTTAGAGAGCCCCCCTCTCTTCTCCAGAAATCTTCTGGAGGAGCTCATTCACTAGGACACCTGTGGCGGTGTGTTTCTCCCGTGGGTCTGCCCTGCTGTCTGTCATCCCACAGTGTGCATTGCCGCTGCTGCTCTGCTCAGCGCCGTGGAAAAGCCTGGTGCGGGCCTCAGGCGTGACTCCGTGTGTCCGCGTTTGTCTTGTGTTCTTCCAGGGCCTTGCTGTCTTTGTAGGGCTGTGGGCTTTCACTGTCTCTTTAAAAATGGGCTCAGAGGGCTTGATTCTTAAAAATAATCCAACTTATGTCTTTATTCAATGGATGAATTTAATTCTTTTACTATTATTGTTACTAATGTATTTCATTTTAGATCTCCTGATTAGTGTTTGTGTAAGTTTGCTCTTCATTTTACTGTTTCTCTATTGATCAAGTTTATAAATTTTTTTTCTTTTTAAATCCCTCTCATTGTTACTGAGTTTTAAAGTTTGATTTGTAGACGTTAGTCATGTTACGGAAAAATTAAATATTTTTTAATGTCACAAAGTGGTAATTTAATCAAACACTAGGGGGGGGGTGTGTGAGAGACGCTAAAAGAAAATGTTCCCAATTGGAATGTGTAAGATATAATCTGATTTTAGAGATGTTAAGACATGTATTTATTTATTTATTTATGTATGTATGTATTTTTATTACTGAAATTTATACAGATATCCCCTTTTCTCCCCATTGACCCCCTCCTTCTGACAGAGATGTTAAACATTTAAAAAATGCCTTTTAGAGATTGGTGAAATATAGCAATTACTTTTAAACTTTCCTCTAATTAATTATTATCATAATTATAAATTTTTAAGAGTCCACATGTAAATATATATATTTTTTTATCCAATTTGCTTTGTTATTTTGTTACATCCTGTCCCTCCTGGGTACCTCCTTGAGTAAGTTTCTTCATCAAGGTCTGTGAGTTATAAAGTGTGAAAATTCTGCTTCAGTTTCCCTTTAGAGAAGTTAATGGGGCTTAGTTTTTTTGGTTTCCTGTTACTTTTTCAGCTCTCAGATGTTCTGTTGTCTTCTGACCTTTATTGTTGCCAGTGAGACATGGTGCAGTTTTCTTTGTAACTAATGTATTTGTCTTTCTCTGGGAGCCTTTCAGATTTTTCTGTCTTGTCTTGTAATTTTAATACATTATGTTTAGGTTAGGATTTGTTTTTGTATTTACAATTTGAGGTTATGATTTTCACGTACTCTGAGATATATGTTTTTGTTAAATTTCTTTTAAATCTAGTACTCTTCAGCCCTGGCCGGTTTGACTCAGCGGTTAGACCGTCAGCCTGTGGTCCAGAGAGACCCAGGTTTGGTTCCCACTAAGGGCATGTACTTCGGTTACAGTTTGTTCCTGGCCCTGGCTGGTCGTGCGGGTGGCAGCCACTCGATGTGTCCCTTTCACGTCGATGTTTCTCTCTCTCCCTCTCTCTTCCTCTCTCTCCCTCCCACTCTATCTGTACAGAAAATCAAAAAATGTCCTTGGGTGAGGATAAAAAAATAAAAAATAAATAAATAAATCTAGTACTCTTCATTTAAAAAAAAAACCGTTACTGTATCAGGTAAAAATAAGTTATTTGCAATGCACTATGTGTGTCTCTCCTTCAGATACTACACATAAATTAACTGAAAACCAAGTCCCACAAATGTCTTCTCACTGCGATACCTCTGGGTATACATTTTCCACCCCTTTGATAGTTTAAGGTCATTTAACAGTATTCCTAGGCTAGAATGTCCTTTAACTCCTCCCATCAGAAGATAATTACATTATACATTTTATGGAAAGTTGGGCACCATATTTTTATTTTTTGTCAAATTTCCTTTTTTTTTTTAACTTTTTAATTTTTTCATTTGTTTTTAATCCTCACCCGAGGATATCTTTATTTACATTTATCTTCAGACAGAGTGGGAGGGGGAGAGAGAGAGAAACATCGATTGGTTGCCACCCACACAACCCCAACTGGGGTTGGGGACAAACCACAACCGAGGTATGTGCCCTCGACCAGAATCAAACCTGGGGCTCCCTAGTCTGCAGGCTGACACTGTCACCACTGAGCCAAACCGTCCAGGGCATCTTTTTCTTTCTTTTTTTTAATTGAAGTTCACTTTATTGCATGGGACAATGCCCAACTGAGCCACACCAGCTAGGGAAAGGGTCTCTGATATTTTGTGGGGTCTTTTTTTACCCAAAACCTTGTGTGGGTAGTGTGTTGCCCTCAGGCCCTGGCTAGCTGGCAGGTGGGTGATCTTGAGCAGCTCCTAGCCTTCTGCAGGAAACTCGGGTTCAGCCATAGCGGGCAGTTTGGGTCTCAAACCTGAGGCTTTGCTCTGCTTTCAGAGTCCAGAACCTCTTGGTCCCTGCTGTGTGTGTCTGCAGGAGTTCTGGTGTGGCCCTTGTATATTCTCAGTTTGGCTATGTCATCTTTAACAGTTTCTTGGTTACATTATATTCACTGTTCCTCTGTGTTTGTTGCAAATGGTTGGGGTGGGTAAAGGTTGCTCTTTCCATATGGTTTATCTTGAGTATATAGTATTTCCATATAAGTATTTATAGTTGGGCTTTTTAAATTCCTCTTGTAAAATACCTTACTGTGGATTCCCAACCACTATGGGTAAAATGTTTTTAGTCTAGTTTTAAAAATACATATGCCAGAAATTTTCCTGTATTAATTTGAATAAAACTCGATAAAGGTATTGTGTATTTTTTAATAAGACTGGACATGTACTTGTTCTAGGGCTGCTAAGTGAAGGTTGCCTTTGTCATTGCAGTTGCACGCTGCCATCAGTCACCAGGTCGACCCAGAGTTGCTTGGGTTAGGTCTGGGCAGTGGCCTCCTCAACAGCCTGAAGCAGACCGTGGTGGCCCTGGCCAGCAGTGCGGGCGTGCTGGGCACTGTGCAGGCGGCTGCCCAGGCCGTGCTGCAAAGCGGGTGGTCTGTGCTGCTGCCCACCGCGGAGGAACGGGCCCGGGCGCTCTCTGCTCTCCTGCCCTGTGCAGGTGGGTTGGGCAGGGGCAGGGTTTGGGCGAGAAGGAAAGGCTGCCAGGAGGGGAGTGCATTAGCTCACATTGGCGAAACTCTTTCCCTTTTCCAGTTTCAGGCAATGACGTTAACGTAAGTCCCGGCCGTCGCTTCATGATTGATCTTCTGGTGGGCAGCTTGATGGCTGATGGAGGCTTAGAGTCGGCCTTAAATGCAGCAGTCGCTGCAGAAATCCAGGTATGGCCCTAGGAGTGTGTGCAAGCCATGGAGGCCGTTTCCCTGGTGGTGAGATGAAGTTGAAGCACCTGCTCCTGCTTTTGAAGAAACAGCAGACCACCTTTTGCCAAAACTATTGAAACACTGAATCAAAACTTCTAGTAACTTCCAAATATTTTCTGTAATTACAAGTCTTCTCTCTTACTAGTGCAAAACATTTATTGAGGCATTAAGTATGATGAGATGCACCCTCCTTAAGTGTTTATTAGAATTTTGACAGATGCCTCGATCATGGTACAGATCACTTCCGTCGCCCTAGAAGGTACCCTGTGCCTCTTTGCACTCAGAGTAGGACACACCGCTTCCGCCCTCGGGCTTCCTGTTTGCCGGTTCTGGTGCCACACGAATGGAGGCAGAGAGCCCGTGCTTGTGTGTCTGCTCTGCTTTGCCCTAACGGCTCTGCGTCTCTGCTGCGGGCGCCGCACCTTCGTTCTCCCTGCCAGGCCCCCCGTGTGAGGGCGGCACAGTCGTCTGTCCCTGCTCACAGACATGCGATCTCTCTTGACTTTGTAAAGCTGCTTTGACCGTATTGTAGACAAGTCCTTAGTGAACACACATTTTTTTTTCTCTTTAGTAAATACTTTGACATAGAATTGTCTGGGTCCTCGGTGATGGTGTGTTGCCAGTTTTCCAAAATGGCTGTGCCATTTACGTTTCGAGCCAGCCTTTGTGAGAGTTCTGTCTCTTTCTTGACCTCGGTGGACACAAGGCCTGGCAACCTTTCTCACTTGAGCTATTTGAGGGGGTGTGGTTTTGATTTGCATTTGCATGTGCTTACTGGCCATTTAGAGCTTTTTTTATTGCTTTTATTGTTTTTGATTCAAGAATTTATATTGACAAAATTAGATGAAGTAAGTATATTTTAAAATGTCTGTGAAAACCTACCGAAATACGTTGAGTTAACGTGGAAAGTTAGAAGAAATCATGTATGTGATAATGTAGTGACCACCATTCTCTGTGTACCTGTTTCTAAGATAACCGGTAACCAGCTTCTGTTTTATGAATTACAGGATATTGAAGCCAAAAAAGAAGCACAGAAGGAAAAAGAAATTGATGAACAGGAAGCAAATGCTTCAACATTTCACAGAAGTAGGACTCCATTGGATAAAGATATTATTAATACAGGGATCTATGAATCTTCTGGAAAACAGTGTTTGCCTCTGGTTCAGCTCATACAGCAGCTTCTTAGGTAAATAGTATTAGATATTTTTGACAGGATTATTGGTTTTCATGCTAAGATCATGAGATTAGAACTAGGGTCTCAAAAATGTGTTTGGCTATAGAGGAGATATTTCGAAAATGACCTTGCATAAGTTTTAGTTTACAGAGCAGATTCTTAAGTACAGATGAGAAGACAGGTTGGAGGTTGTGTGAGGCAGAGCTGGAGATTCTAAAAGTGTTCACACAAGAGCAGATTGGATTGTACAGTGAACTTAGGAGAACACTCTTACCCTCATTACTAAGCAGGCAGGTGCCAATGGAAGTCATCGTGGTAAGGTTACTTTTTAAAATACTGTTTGTATCATTGCTTCATTCTGTATGTCATAGATTTATGTGTGTTCCTTTGTAAGACAACTTTGAATTTCAAAGTTGATGTAAATAGCCCTGGCCTGTCTGGCTCAGCAGTTAGAGTGTCGGCCCGCGGACCAGAGAGTCCCAGGTTCAGTTCCTGCTAAGGGCATGCACCTCAGTTGCAGTTTGTCCCTGGTTCCGGTTGGGGTCGTGTGGGTGGCAGCCAGTCAATGTGTTTCTCTCATGTCGATGCTTCTCTCTCTCTGTCCCTCCCACTCTGTCTGGAGATAAGTGCAAAAATGTCCTTGGGTGAGGATAAAAAAAAAACAAAGTTAACGTAAATAAAAGAATGGTGAGCATTATTTTTGAAGGCTTGATCAGGTGGAGGTGACGCTTGGGCAGAGTCAGAACACCAACAGGTGAGCATTGACACAGCTGGGGTGTTCTAAGCCTGCTCACTGGCAACATGCTGGCGTCCCAGGGCATCCACAGGGGGAGGGAGGCGGTTTCAGAAAGGCCCCTGCACTGCCTACTTGTTCACAGCCTCTGCTCTGCGCACACTTCCTCCTGGTTGGCTGTCTGCACACAGGGTGGAGAGGCCTGCAGGGTGGGCTCAGGCAGCCATGTCCAGGGACCAGGAGCCTCTGCATTGGTGTCCAGAGTGGCGGCCGGGGACCGCATGGGGCAGCTCGCTCTCCACACCCGGAAAAGCAGAAGACCCTGGGCACACAGTGAAATCTTAAGAGGGAGTTTTAGAGCGAGTTTCTTACATGGGTTTTAGTGAGTGCTCATTTGAAAACTTTCTCTTTATTTTTATTTTTTTAGTTTTTCTAATCTGATGTTTCCTTTGATCATTTCACACGTTGTGATCTTCATTATAACAAATTGAAGTCACGTGAACTAACTCGGTGGTGGTGGGAAGTTTGGGATTTGTTGCCAGAAGCTCCAGTGGTGACCGCTTGTGTGGGTTGGCAGGTGTGTCGCAGCGCAGCCTGTGCCTGCGAGAGCGATCCCGAGAGCTGTGCTTGAGCTTGCTGGTTAAGGGCCACTGAGAAAATGGGCATCAGCATCTCGGCGTGGATTGTTGTGTCTCTGCAGATGCAGAGTTAGTAGGCTCTTTTATATTTCCTTGACTTATTTAGCCCCGAAAATAAGTCAATTTAGTTAAATTGTTGAGTCTCACCTCAGGAGGTGGGTGTGCAGATGGGCATCTAAAGTGGGGCCTACACTGTGTAAATAAGCAGTCAGGTATGGAGTAAGGAGCATGCTTATGAAAACAATTAAAAACAAAGGTTAATGACCACAGCAAATCATAAATCAGTTTCTGAGTCTATAAGACTGTCACTCAAAAAGGCTTCAAGTTTCTTTGGCTGGAATGAAAGCAGGCAGTGACAGTTGGACAGATTCTCTTTACCTGCAGTTTAAATATCTCTGGTGATGTCATCTGATGCTCTGGAAACTCTATGTGGTTGACATTGCATTGAGATCTTGGATACCTCTGCTGTCCAAGGGCAGGAGACACTGCCTGCGCTTGTGCTTTGCGTTCTGCTCAGGAACCAGCACCTTCCCACGGCACTGCGGGGCCCTCTGGAGACGTGCTCGCTGTCCTCTGTACCCGCTCATGGTTGGTTCTTGGCTCAAGTCGGGATCGGAGCCTCTGCTCCTCCCTTGCTGCCGTGCCCTTCCAACACCATTGCCCTGACCCGGTCCACTTATACCGACATGGTCTTCCTTGATGCTCTCCGAGCCCTGGGATCCCCTTGACCCCCTGGGTGCTTCTCCAAGGTCTGAAGGCAGACTTGGGAAGCAGATGCAGAGATGTGAGGGATTCTTTTCCTCAGGAATGGTCCTGTTTATATTAGAAATGCAACTTTTTAAAAAAAAATGACACCTTTTTCCTTCCCAACGTTTGTATAGGCCTTTTCTGTCACGTTGGACCACTCCACACAGACCTCTGGAGCATGCTTGTAAAGCAGACGGCGTCTTCTCTGCTCTTCTGCTCACTGACAGGTGGTGCTGTCACAGGCGCACCTGACGCTGGGGAAGTGAGCAGTGCAGGCCAGGCTGTCTCTGATTTTATTTGTCCTTTTTTTCCCCCCTTTATTGATTTGGGAGAGAGAGAAAGAAACATTGATGAGAGAGAACATCGACTGGCCACCTCTTGTATGCCTCCTACTGGGGATCGGGCCCACAACCTGGGCATGTGCCCTGACCAGGAATCAAACTGGTGATCTCTTGGTGCATGGGTGGACGCTCAACCACTGAGCTACACCAGCCGGGCTGTCGTGACATTTTTAAACACCTTTGCTTTTTAAACATACGTAACTTGGTTAATATTGCAATCCTCTTTCCTGTACGTAGAAACATTGCTTCTCAGACAGTGGCCCGGTTGAAAGATGTTGCCCGTCGCATTTCATCCTGTCTGGACTTGGAGCAGCATAGTCGAGACCGATCTGCTTCCTTGGATCTGCTGCTACGTTTTCAGCGCTTACTTATCAGCAAACTTTATCCAGGAGGAAGCATTGGTCAGGCCACAGACATTCCTAGTAAGTTACTTAAAATGTCCGTGTCCGTGTGTGTTCAGGCTCTTCGATGTGCCCGTTCTGCACATGCAGGTGTGTGTTCAGGCTCTTCAGTGTACCTGTTCTGCATGTGCAGGTGTGTGTTTCATGCACTGTGTAAATGGCAGAGATTTGGGGGCTTTCTTTGCATCTGCTTTTTTCTTTCTGGATAAACATTTCTGTTAGATTCATTGATACCTTTTTTCCTTGTCTTAACCTTTAAACTCTCAGACGTCAGGAATAGCATCCTTTATGCTCAGGTTAGTCTGACAGATGACTGATCAGACTTGCCCCACGTGTCAGTGATGGACCACTGGAGACTGGTACAGTGGGGCACAGAGTTGTGCCGTCATACGCATCTGTCCCAGTGGGAGCCACCAGGGTGCAGTGGGAGGGTGAGTCCTGCTGGGCAGACTGGGTCGCAGTTGTAGCTCTGGTTTATTCACGCTGGACCTGGGGCTAGGTCTGCTGGGGGCTGTCAGTTGTGCCCCCCTCTCCCCAAGAATTGGGGTAATACTTGAAGGTGCCTGTGAGGTTTGAAATAGGATGATATGTGCGTGCTCAGCTTTGCACGTGACGTGGAAGCTTCGGGGGCTCTCTCTCCACAAGGTCGCTTCCTATCGGGTGGTGAGCTCTGCTGCCCTGTCAGTGTGTTCTGAGACGACCTAGTCACTTCTGCGAAGAGCAAAGCACTTGTAGATGGGGAGGATTTCAGATGAGATAGGTGATTGTGAAGTCAAAGAGGTGGCATCTCAAAGACAAAGTCACAAGGACTGAAAAGCTAGTAGGAGCCATGGAGGAAGGAAACTTGAAGATTTCGTGAGATCAGAGGATGCCTAATTTTGTTCATTGGGAATAATTTACAAGCATTAAGACTTGACTTAGAAACGTTTGTGTATAGAATGTAAGACTTTAAAACCCCAAGTTATGACTTCAGTGTTTATACACCGAGAGTTCTTAGGAGTTATGTAGGACAGTGTCTGAAAGTTGGCCTGCCAAATGCAGTGTTTTCTAAACTGTGACGTAAAAAGCTCCGGGGACTAAAGGAGAAGAGTTCCTATTTGAGGAACTTATTGTAGGAAAGATACATAGATGATGGTGCAAGGGTGAAGCATTTCACTTTATTAACAAAATAAATTTCAATAGTGAAAAATGCAGTTTCCTACCTCTTTCTTCTAGGTCCTGAGCTCATGGGCGTGGGGTCCCTGCTGAAGAAGTACACGGCCCTTCTGTGCACACACATTGGAGACATCCTGCCGGTGGCTGCCAGCGTCGCATCCACCAGCTGGCGGCACTTTGCGGAGGTGGCCTGCATCGTGGAGGGGGATTTCACTGGTACCTTCCTGTCTCCTGCCTGCGGGCGTGTTTGTTCTCAGCCTGACGAGCGCTCAGATGTGTCGTTTCCTAGTAACCTGCTTGTCTTGGCCCAGATGTTTCCCAGTCCTGTGGCCCTTCGCTTTGTTCCTGTGGCTGCTCAGCAGCCTGGTACAGAGTTAGGTCACTGTGGATATGATTCGTGGCTTTGAGTAGTACCCATTACTGACCCTTCAGGAGTGAGGTCCATGGTGATTGTCTGATATTTCAGCAGCATAAAAATGAGTTGCCCCTTTTAGGACCTTAATAAATTCCAATATTGCTTCATATTTTTTCACATTAATTCTGTGACATAAAGTCATTATTATTGAGTGTTTTTTTCTGATAGTAAATTAATTGTAAACTCTTTCTGAATAAAAGATTCTAGTTAATACTTCTGTATTGAAACACGGTAGTTTTGAAACATGTTCTTGTAACTCATTCTGCTTGACACCTGTATCTGTCTCTTTCAAAATGTAAGATAAAGTAATCTCATAGAAATATACTAAGGATAAGCATTCCTTATTTTGTGGTTTATCAGAATTTAAACATAGAGAAGGCTTATAAACTGGTTTTATAGGATAAAGGCTTTTCTTTATTTGTTTTGTTTTTTGTTTTTATCCTCTCCCGAGGACATTTTTTTGCATTTATCTCTAGATAGAGCAGGAGGGAGAGAGGGAGGAAGACAGAGAGAAACATCGATGTGAGAGAGACACATGGAGTGGCTGCCACCCGCACGACCCCAACCGGGGCTGGTGACAAAACTGCAATCAAGGTACATGCCCTTAGCGGGAACCGAACCCAGGTCTCTCTGGACCTCAGGCCAATGCTCTAACCGCTGAGCCAAACCAGCCAGGACTCTTTAAATCTTATTTTAAATATGTTTTTATTGATTTTTAGAGTGAGGAAAAGGGAGAGAGACATACTGATTGGCTGCCTCCTGCACACCCCCAAAGGGGATCAAGCCTGCAACCCGGACATGTGCCCCAGCTGGGACTCAAACTGGCAGCCTCTTGGCCATAGGTTGATGCTTAACCACTGAGCCATACTGGCTGGGCTAAATCTTAATACTTTATTATTTTTTTTCTTTCAACCATAGGTGTGCTCCTTCCAGAACTAGTGGTTTCCATCATCCTACTGCTCAGTAAAGATGCTGCTCTCATGCAGGAGGCTGGTGCTGTCCCTCTGCTGGGAGGGCTGCTAGAACACCTGGACCGCTTCAACCACCTGGCGCCAGGCAAGGAGAGAGACGACCAGGAAGAGTTAGCCTGGCCCGGCATCATGGGTATGGCGTCTTCGCTTAAAAGACTTTTCTGAGCAAGTTTTGTTCTAGTCTCATCTAGTCTTGCCTCTCCATTGGAAAGAATGTTTGACCAGGAAGACCTCTCGTCTGCCAGTTTGCTGGTAGCATGAGTGGAAATGGAGACGTGATACCAGCAAATTGGAGATAAACTAAGTCAGAAGAGATCTGGGTTATATTTAAGGGAGCCTTTTCTGTTAGTCAGGGTTTGTTACATCCTGACATGAATTATTTTAAGAAGTTCTGAGAAACACTTTCTTGGGTGTCTCCAGAAGGTACTGTTAGGTGGTTAGATCCATGCGGCTTTGGAGGCAGACATAGATGGGGGTGACTTTCTGAACCATCAGTGTGACCTGACGGTAGTGAGATGCAGTGTCCATCGTCAGCTGTACCTAGTCGTTGTACCTGTTGATCTATTGATTTATTGATCATGATTTCTGTATATACAGAGTCATTTTTTACAGGTCAGAACTGTAGAAACAATGAGGAGGTGACCCTTATACGCAAAGCTGACTTGGAAAACCACAACAAGGATGGAGGCTTCTGGACGGTGATCGATGGGAGGGTATATGATATAAAGGACTTCCAGACTCAGTCCCTGACAGGAAGCAGTGTTCTCGGTAAGGCCTCAGCTTTACACCATGTGTCATTTTAAGCAAAGCATTAGGCTTTTTCTGTTTTATATATTTTTAATCGAATTTATTAAGGTTACATTGGTTTATAAAATTATATTCAAGTATACAATCCTATAATATATCATCTGTATATTGTACTGTGTTCACCAACCCAAGTCAGTTAGTTGTTCTTCTATCATCATTTATCTTCTCTTTACCCTCTTCTACCTCCCCACTTCCCCTTTCCCTCTGGGTTTAGGGGAGATAGAAGAATGGTCTGTGTCTGAGATTTTTAGTTTTTGCTGAATCCCTTGACCTTTTCACCCAGCCATCCAACCCTCACCCCTGTCAGTCTGGTATATATCCTGACTGACAGATATCAGTCTGTTTTCTGTATTTATGAGTCTGTTTCTAGTTTGTTTTTTATTTTCTTTAGAGTCCTCATGTAAATAAAGTCTCTGACTGGCTTATTTCACTTAGCGTAATACTCTCCAGGTCCATCTAGGAATGTGGCCGAGTAGTGTTCCACCGTGTACATGTACCACAGCTTTTTTACCCACTCATCTACTTGGGCAGCTTCCAAATTTTGGCTGTTATAAATAACGCTGCAGTGACATAGGGGTGCGTATATTCTTTCAAGTCAGTGTTTCTGGTTTCTTTGGATAAATTCCTAGGAGTAGGATTGCTGTGTCATAAGCTGTTCCACTTTTGGTTTCTTTTGTTTGTTTGTTTGTTTTTCCTCACCCGAGGACATTTTTCCATTTTTTTTTTTTTTGTTCAGATAGAGTGGGAGGGAAAGAGAGGAAGAGAGGGAGAGAGAGAAACATTGATGTGAAAGAGACACATCAAGTGGCTGCCACTCGCATGACCAACCAGGACCGGGGACAAACTGCAACCGAGGTACGTGCCCTTAGCGGGAACCGAACCCGGGTCTCTCTGGACTGCAGGCCGATGCTCTAACTGCTGAGCCAAACCGGCCAGGACCCATTTTTGATTTTTTGAGGAACTTCATACTATTTTCTACAGTGGCTGCCCCAGTCTACCTTCCCACCAACAGTGCACTAGGGTTCCCTTTTCTCCACATCCTCGCCTGTACTTGTTTGTTGATTTATTGATGATAGCCATTCTGACATGTGTGAGGTGATTTTTCATTGTGGTTTTAATTTGCATCTCTCTGGTGACATTGAGCATCTTTTCATGTCTGTTGGCCATCTGTATGTCCTCTTTGGAGAAGTGTCTATTTAGGTCCTTTGCCCATTTTTAAATTGGATTGTTTTTCTAGTGTTGAGTTATATAAGTTTTTTATAAATTTTGGATAGTAATTCCCATCAGCTGTATCATGGGCAAATATGTTCTCCCATACAATGGGTTTTCTTTTAATTTTATTGATGGTTTCTTTTGTTGTGCAGAAGCTTTTTAATTTGATGTAATCCTATTTCTTTATTTTTAATTTTGTTTCCCTTGCCCGAGAATATATATCAGAAAAAATACTGCTATGAGAAAGGTTCAAGATTTTACTGCGTATGATTTTTTTTTTTTTCTTTATAGATTTTAGAGAGGGAGGGAGAGAGGGATAGAAACATTGATGGGAGAAAGCATTGAGTGGCTGCCTCCTGCATGCCCCCCATTGGGGATTGGGCCCACAACCTGGGCATGTGCCCTGACTGGGAATCAAACTGTCAACCTCTTAGTACGCGGGTCAACGCTGAGCCACTGAGGCACACTGGCCAAGCACTGTCTGTGATTTCTTCTAGGATTTTTATGGTTTTAAGTCTTACATTTAAGCCTTTAATCCATTTTGTGTTTATTTTTGTGTATGGTGTAAGGAGGTGATCTCGTTTGATTTTCTTTTTGCTTGTATTTCTTTAATTTTCTCAACACCATTAATAGAAGGGACTGTCTTTTTCCCATTGTTTGTTCTTACCCTCTTTCTCAGATATTAATTTACCATAGAAGTGTGGGTTTATTTCTGGACTCTCTCCCTATCCCATTAATCTTTATGTCTGTGTTTGTGCCAGTGCTGTGCTGTTGTGATCACTGTGGCCTGCAGTGCAGTTTAATATCAGGTGGTGTGCTACCTCCAACTTTTTTCTGCTTTCTCAAGATTACTGAGGCTATTTGGGGTCTTTTGTGGTTCCATAGAAATTTTTGGAGTATTTGTTCTGGTTCTGTGAAGCACATCACTGAGCCTGTAGGTTGCTTAGGATCATGTGGACGTTGCAGTGATGCCCGTGAGCATGGAGGGAAAGCTTAGGCTCCGCCTCGACAGACTTGGTGGTGTTCCTGCCCCCCCACGTTCTGACTGTGACTTTGGGGCCAGTCCTATCAGGGAGCCAGGCACATTGGAAAAATTTCTCATCATCATGCCTTTTGTTCCCACTCATTGGAACGTGGCCAAGTTCTGAGCTGGCCCAGGCAGCCCTGGGAGAGGGTGAGCAGTCACTGACCTGTCAAGTCTACTCCTATTGCCGTCTCCATGTGGAGGTCTGGACAGTTGCTGGAGTCAGGCTGATCTATTATTTTGTTTCAGCTCAGTTTGCTGGGGAAGACCCAGTGGTGGCCCTCGAAGCAGCTCTGCAGTTCGAAGACACTCGGGAGGCGATGCAGGCCTTCTGTGTTGGCCAGTACCTGGAGGTGAGGCTGTGGGAGTGCCACGTGGGCGGTGCCAGGGCCCCTGTGCCGGTGCTGGGCGGCTTCACCCTGTGGAGAGCCGGGTCTTTGGGGGGGAGCGGGGGGGGTCATTATGTGGTAAACATGTAGATTCTTTCTTTTTCATCCTCACCCAAGGACATTTTTGCATTTATCTTCAGATAGAGCGGGAGGGAGAGAGAGAAACATTGATGTGAGAGAGACACATTGACTGGTTGCTCTCCATACAACCCCATCCAGGGCTGGGGACAAGTGGGAACCAAACCCAGGACTCTCTGGTCCATGGGCCGACGCTCTAACCCAGTGGTTCTCAACCTTCCTAATGCCGCAACCCTTTAATACAGTTCCTCACGTTGTGGTGACCCCCCAACCATAAGATTATCTTTGTTGCTACTTCATAACTGTAATTTTGCTACTGTTATGAATCACCATCGGAAATATGTGTTTTCCAATGGTCTTAGGCGACCCCTGTGAAAGGGTCATTTAACCCCCAAAGGGGTCACAACCCACAGGTTGAGAACTGCTGCTCTAACTGCTGAGCCAAACCGGCCAGGGCAACATGTAGATTCTTTAGAGGCTTTTTGATATTTAAATTTCCATTTATGGATGTTAAGATTTATGACGTACTGCTCTTAAAACATTACTTTTAAAATAGTTAATTTGTAAGAAATGTAGACACACACAGAGGTTAACCTTTGATATTTACAATTTTATTGTAAGCTTATGTGGAAATTTGGAATGGCTTATAATCTTGAGTTTAATAGCTTACCATATTTTGGGGGAAGAACTGTCTAGTAGCATAATTCTTTGGAATAGAAATGTATGTCCTTTCTACACACCCATGAGCAATGGAGCTTGTGAGCTGAGGGTCCTGCACGAACGGGTCCAGGTGTAGTGAGGGGCATCCAGTGCCCCGGGCTTAAAGCATTTCCTGAACGGACTGGACTTTGCTGTAAATTGTCTAATGTGACACACAGTTTTAAGACTATTTTCATTTGAATTCTGCCTTTCCCATTTGAATACATTTATTTATTCCAGATGGGTGGTCATGGCTGACCGACTTACAGCAATACTTTCTTCCTCATGGCCGTATGCCTGAGTTAAGGGTAGAAGCTAGTGTGCTTCTTGGTTTTCTATTTTGAGTCAACCCTGTTTTCTCAGACTGATGATGAAATTTATCTTCCCTAGCCTGACCAAGAAATCGTTACCATCCCAGACCTGGGAAGTTTGTCTTCACCGCTGATAGACACAGAGAGGAACCTGGGACTGCTTCTCGGATTACATGCTTCCTATTTAGCCATAAGCACCCCGCTGTCGCCCGTTGAAGTCGAATGCACCAGTAAGAAACGTCTCATTTTCCAGTACAGATCGGCAGGTCGTTAGCTGCTGATGGCACAGCGTATGTGCCATTGGGGCGCAGGGGCGGTGGGCAGGTTGTGTTAGTTGCTGATGGCACAGGTATGTGCCATTGGGGCGCAGGGGCGGTGGGCAGGTTGTGTTAGTTGCTGATGGCACAGCGTATGTGCCATTGGGGTGCAGGGGCGGTGGGCAGGTTGTGTTAGTTGCTGATGGCACAGCGTATGTGCCATTGGGGCGCAGGGGCGGTGGGCAGGTTGTGTTAGTTGCTGATGGCACAGCGTATGTGCCATTGGGGTGCAGGGGCGGTGGGCAGAGTCGGGGGAGGAACGACAAGCAGTGAGAGTAAACCCGCTGTTGAAAATGCTGTCGGGCATCCGCCTGCTGTCAGTCTCTGTCCACCTGCTGTCAGTCTGTCCGCCTGCTGTCGGTCTGTCCACCTGCTTTCAGTCTCTGTCCGCCTGCTGTCAGTCTGTCCACCTGCTGTCAGTCTCTGGCAGTGGAGGGCGCTGACAAGCGAAGGCAGGTGGATCCTAGGTGTGGTCTCCCTCACGGGTGGCTACCTTAGTGGCCACCTCCCTGAGTGCCCAGACATCCACGTGGGGTGGGTTGGCTGCTCCTATTGGGAATAGCATTCTGTTTGAGGATGTGTTCCAATCAGACTCAAATCCAATATACCTTGTGATGGCAGCCTTTGTAATCACCTAAAGTAATAACGCCACCATGCATCTTATAAGGCAGGCTGAAGTTTTTCTTCATGTATCTGCACATTTCTTCATCCGTCTGTCCACCGACCATCCAACAAGCATTACTGAGTCATTACAGTTGACCCTCGAACAATGCAGGGGTTAGAGGTGCTGAATGCCCACGCAGTTGAAACCTGTGTATAACTTAAGTCGGCCCTTTGTGTGTGCAGATTCCAAACCAACAGTTCATCCTTGAACATTGTGGGTCACTGGGGGAAAAGCCTGGGTGGTGGACCCACGCATACTGTTCAAGGGTCATCTGCACTTGTGTGTTAGACTCTCAGGGTATCATAGTTTTTTTTCTTTTTTTTTTTTTTTATCCTCACCCGAGGACATTTTTCCATTTTCTGCCCAGGTAGAGTGGGAGGGAGAGAGGAACAGAGAGAGAGAGAGAAACATCGATGTGAAAGGGACACATTGAGTGGCTGCCACCCGCACAACCGACCAGGGCCGGGGACAAACTGCAACCGAGGTACATGCCCTTAGCGGGAACCGAACCCGGGTCTCTCAGGACCGCAGGCCGACGCTCTAACCGCTGAGCCAAACCGGCCAGGGCAGGGTATCATAGTTGTGCATTAATGAGCAGACATGACAAGCACTTCAGGATGCACGGGGTAGTGGGTCAATTGAGAGAGTTGTAAGTAGTTCTGGGGAAAAGAAAGGCTTCGTAGCAGCAAAGCAATTATGAGATTGAAGACCAAGCACACTGGTGTCTGAGCATCTGGGCAGAACCCGGGCCCGTAAGGGCACTGCTGAGAGAGGCAGGGCCTCAGGCGAGGTGGCTGTGGCCGTCAGCCTGCCCTTCGGAGCAGACCCTTGGTGCACGTGCTGGCACCCTGCTGCCTGCGGAGCCCCTCGGTGGACGCGTCCTCTTCCTCAAAGACACGTAGCTCTCCAGGAAGATGAGCAAGGAGGGCAGGACTGGGAAGTGTCAGCAGATGTGCTGTGGTCCCCAGTGGGCTGGGCTGAGCCACTCTAGGGTGACAGAAGCCACCAGCAGAGTAGTAGTTTGAGAGAGAGTAGGGGTTCTGAATGGAGATTGGCTAGGGAAGGTCAAGATTAGATTCGTGTTGCAGAAGTAAGGGGGCGTTTTAGAGAAGGCTCTAAAGTCTACGTTTCTAGCAAGAGGACATTGGGTGCATCTAGGATTTGATTGCTTGGGCTGTGGAGGAATATTCTGATAACACGGTCATTGAGAAAAGTCTGCAGTGATGTACCGTCTGGTTTTGTCTGGAGCAGCCCCGCCTGCAGTGATGGAGGGCCTGTGCCTCACACAGGTCTCCGCTGCAGTTGTTTGGGTCTCAGTCTCCCGGGATCTGCCCCTTACGAAGGTCCTGTGTTGTATGCTCTGTGGTCTCTCGTTGTTACTATGGGATTGATGCTCTAGGTGGACACGGCCCATCCTGGGCATGCTTTCCTTTCTGGAACCCTGCACACTTGCTGTCCTCCTACCCGGACTCAGTGTGTTTGTCTCCATCCAGATCTCAGCTCCATCGCCACTCCCACAGCAGGTCCTCACTGATCCTCCAGCTGTGGAGGGCCTGCTGCTGCACATGCTCGTACCCCTGCACGTGCTCATACCCCTGCACGCGTCACTCGCCCAGTTGTAGCTGAGTGGTTGCTTGTAGGTGCTGCCTCGCCCTGCCCTGTGTGCTAGAGCCCGGAGCCCAGTCTCCACGTGGCCCTGTGGCTCCAGACAGCCCAGGCCTGAGCAGGCACCCAGTGAACGTGAGCCCGGACTGCTGCACGGAGTCCTGGCGCTGTGCTGAAGGTGTGTTGAATAACCAGAAAGTGTCCCATTTTGTGTAGATACATGCACACCTCAGAGATATTGTCAGTTTGGTTGCAGACCACCACAATAAAGCAAATATCACAATAAAGTGAGTCATACAAATTTTTTTGGTTTCCCAGTGCATATAAAGTTTTTTGTTAAAGCATACTATAGTCTATTAAGTGTACAATAGCATTATGTGTAAAACAGTGTACATAACTTTGTTTAAAAATACTTTATTGTTAAAAAATGCTAACTGAACCTCCAGTGGGTTGTCATCTGCTGGTGGAGGGTCTTGCTCCGGTGGTGGTGGAAACACAGTGTCGGCAGCCGCTGTGAGCCAGGCGTGATGGACGGTGCCTGTGGGAATGACAGGCCCTCTGTGCAGCTGTGTCAGTGGCCCTTTCGTACAGATGATGCTGAACCCCCAGCTGAGTCGGTGCTGAGCTCTGCGGCTCGCGCCTGTCAGGTTTCTGCACAATGCATTCAGCTTGTCAGAACACTGTGTGTCTTTCTCCAGAGTGGTTGCACTCGTCCATTTTCTCCGGAGGCCTGCAGACCAGCCAGATCCACTACAGCTACAATGAGGAGAAAGACGAGGACCACTGCAGCTCCCCCGGGGGCACCCCGGCCAGCAAGTCCCGCCTTTGCGCCCACAAATGCGCCCTAGGCGACCATTCCCAGGCATTCCTGCAAGCCCTGGCTGACAATAACGTCCAGGACCACAACGTGAAGGTGAGCGAGGCTCCCCCACGCAGTGTCCTGTGTTTCTTGGGACTCTGACCCGTGCATACCCTCCTGCTCTTTGCTGAGCTCAGTGGACTTGGTTTAGGTGTGACTTGGGGGCTGTTGTGGAGGTGAGGGGGTGGTTCGCCTTCATGCCCAGCGAGGCCAAGCAGGCGCACAGGAGGCTGTGGCATATGGTTCAGAGCTGGGCAGCTGCGGTGGCTCGGGAGTCACCTCCACTGCTCTGTTGCAGGACTTCCTGTGTCAGATAGAAAGGTGCTGTCGGCAGTGCCACTTGACCACGCCGATCGCGCTCCCTCCTGAGCACCCCGTGGAAGAGGTGGGCCGCTTGCTGTTATGTTGCCTGTTGAAACATGAAGATTTAGGTATGAAGCTTGACACTTGAGCCGTCCTCAGATCTCTGACTGCCATGCAGTCCACAGCCATTCCTACCTGCCCCTTTGTGAATGTCTCTTCCAGGGCACGTGGCTTTGTCTTTGGCTCATACTGGCACACTCAGCATCGAGCAGGCGAAGCACAGAGCGCTGCCCAAGTCAGTGGTGGACGTTTGTCGGGTCGTCTACCAGGCCAAGTGCTCACTCATCAAGGTGAGCAGGTCAGGGTCCTCTTTCTGTGCACTGTGCAGACACTTGGCAGATGGTCTGTAGTTAAGTTGTCTTGTCATTTCTGACTTTGTAGACACACCAGGAACAGGGCCGTTCTTACAAGGAGGTCTGCGCACCAGTTATTGAGCGTTTGAGGTTCCTCTTTAATGAACTGAGACCAGCAGTTTGTAACGATCTCTCTATAATGTCCAAGTTTAAACTGCTAAGTTCTCTGCCCCGCTGGAGGAGAATCGCTCAAAAGATAATTCGAGAACGAAGGAAAAAGAGAGGTAAGAACAGCAAAGTTGGAAAGTGCTGTCTGTCCCTGGTGTCGCTGCGTCGGGCTGGGCGAAGCTGTTCGCTGCTGTGCATTACGGGGGGCTTTACGGGGCTTTCTGCCCCAGCCGGAGCGCCTGTTATGTGGTTGTGACCAAACCCTTCAGTCCTGCCTCCTTTTCCAAGACAGCAGGCATCCTGGGGAGTGAGTGTGTGATGACTCAGTAACTGGGACATTGAGGCTGGAGAAGGTAGATACAGTAAACTTTTCTATACTGATGGAGGAAATAACATGTTATCACTTGTCCTGTTAGTGAAATGTGTGGGAGGGTTTGATCTTTCCATTAATCTTTCCCTACTTATAAAGAAATGCTTTTCTTTGGAAATATTGACTGTTCCGATTCATAGAAAACTGTTATAAAAGGAATGAGGAGCCCTGCCGGTTTGGCTCAGTGGCATTGGCTTGTAGACCAAAGGGTCATAGGTTCAATTCCGGTCAAGGGCACATTACCTCGGTTTTGGTTCGTCCCCAGCTCTGGTTGGGCTCATGCAGGAGGCAACCTGTTAATGTGTCTCTGTCACATCGATGTTTCTCTGTCTCTATTCCTCTCCTCCCACACTCACACTCTATCCAAAGATAAATAGGAAAATATCCTCCAATGAAGATTTTTTTTAAATTATTAAAAAAAAAAAAAAAAAGAATGAGGAGAATTACTAATATTTTTAGGAAGTAACTGCAGGGATATGGAAAAAATGTTGCATTAAATAACCAATATTGGAGTAAAAATACAGTAGAATTCAGTCATTTGTAATTATAAATAAGTCTACAGAAATTCTGATTAGATTCTTTTGAATCCTGATTTATTCACAGACTAGCTTATTAAACAATATTAATGCCTGAGTATTTGATGGATATCCTGAATAATAATGTTATAAAAGATTAACTTGTTTCACAAACCATCCTGAATTGATTCTTCCTGAGCAAACCCTTAAACCACAGTATCTTGTCTGGATTCTGGAGATATTCTGGGTCAGGAAGTTGTGGCACTTCCAAGGTCCCTTCCAGCCAGGTGGCAGCAGACCCAGCACCAGCAGAGACGGCATCTCCGCTTCAGGGAGAACGTGCCTCGCACCATCAGGCCATCGCCTGTGTGGACTCTGAGCCCATTTTCTCATTGTGGGTTTATATATTTAATTGTTTGATGTCTGAGGCTGTTTTTTGTTGTTTGTGTTTTGTTTTTAAGAAAATCAAGCGACATGAATAACGTTACTGGTCCTGTGTTAGGAGTTTCCAAGACCACCCTTAGATGAGAGGACTTGCTGGCAGGGTTCAGTGGGACTCAGAAGAGCTGTTACATGCACGGTCATAGTTGATCACTGAAAGGACACAAGTTAGAATTAGCGAAAGGGAAGGCACAAGGATGGAATTGCAAAGGGAACCAGGACCAGGCTCCAGCGTCCTTGCCCAGTGGAGTCACACAGCCTGACTCAGTTCTCTCAGCAGTGACATGCGGCATGGCAAGACCATCAGCCAGGGGTGCTCCCCTGAGCCTCGGTGGCAGGGCTGTCACTGGGGCTGGCCACAGACAGGCGAGGCCCAGGGGATTGCTCTCACTTACTCAGACTGCAGCCTGCAGAGCAGAAACAGGCGATCACCTCCTTCCTAGCCTTCAGGTGCACAGAAACACTCTTCTTAGGCAGAGCATGCCAGGGTCTCAGAGCCCAGTTCACAGGAGCTGGCCAAGGGCCATTGCTGAGGGGACAGGTCCTTTTTGGGAATTGCAGGGTTTGAGCAAACCAGACCTACTATGTTAGTGTTTTGCTGCCTGGGTAGATTATGGTGCTGCTTGTTACTTATGTTACATGTGGGGAAGAATTAGACTGAAAGCCTTGAAAGGGGCCAAAATAAGGAAGCCACACCATACATCACATTGCAATGCAATAGCAGTATTTCTCATTAAAGAGACTGACGTGGGACTTCCAGTCAGGATGGCGGGTAGGTAAATGTGGCATCGTGTCCTCCCACAACCACATCAGAGTTACAACTAAACTACAGAACAACCATCATTCAAAACCACCTGAAATCAAGCTGAATGGCAGTCCTACAACTACGGAATTAAAGCAGCAGCCACATGGAGACTGGTAGGAGGGGCGGAGGCGGACAGGCTGGTCCCACACCCACATGTGGCGGATAAGAATCAGGAGGACACCTCGGCTGGGAAGGTCCTCCCTGAGGACTGAGGGGTCCCTGTCCCACACCAGGCCCCCCTCTCAGGGTTCCAGTGCCCGGAAGAGAATCCCCATAACTTCTGGCTGGAAAAACCAGCGGGAACTGAGGCTCACGGAGGCTGAGGCAGCTGGAGCCCCAGGCTGCTCCTCTTAAAGGGCCCGCGCGGGGACTTATTGAACTCACTCCCTGTAAGCTTGGAGGGGAGACAGCTTTAGGGGCACCAGAGACATACAGGGAAGAACTGAGCTGTTTGGCACTGGAGCGAGGGTTGGAGAGGTGGCTTTCTCAGGGACAAACGTGCTGTCACAGGCCTTTGTTCCTTTGGTGAGCCCTTCCTTGGGGCGGCAGCGCCATATCTGGGACTCCAGCAACCTGGCTCACACTGGTAGCCCTGCCCTGGTGACTCCCTGAGGCCCCACCCCACCCCACCCACCTTTCAGGCCCACCCAAGCTGTTGACAGTTGCTTTACCATAGGATTGGCCTGTCTTGGATCCTGCTTCAAGTTTTCCTAAATTCTTTTTTTTTTATCCTCACCCGAGGATATTTTTCCATTTTTTGTACAGATAGAGTGGGAGGGAGAGAGAGAGAGAAACATCGATGTGAAGGGACACATCGAGTGGCTGCCACCCGCACAACCAACCAGGGCCGGGGACAAACTGCAACCGAAGTCGTGCCCTTAGCGGTAACCGAACCCGGGTCTCTCCAGACCGCAGGCTGACGCTCTAACCGCTGAGCCAAACTGGCCAGGGCTCCTAAATTTTTTCAAACAAGCAGCATCTGGTCTCAGATAGCCCCATACTTCTCGTTAAGTAATACACAGAAACAAACGCAGAGAGGCAGCCAAAATGAGGAGACAAAGAAACAGGTCCCAAATGAAAGAACAGAAAAAAATCTCCAGGAAAAGAACTAAGCAAAATGAAGATAAGCAACCTAACAGATGCTGAGTTCAAAATACTGCTCATAAGGATGCTCAATAAACTACTGAGAACCTCAGCGGACTTAGTGAGGGCCTCAAGAGCATAAAAAAGGACCAGTCAGAAATGAAGGAGGCGCTAACTGAAATAAAGAATAATTTACACAGATTCAATAGTACAGTAGGTAAAGCCAAGAAACAAATCATCGATTTGGAATATAAGGAAGCAAAAAACACCCAATCAGAACAGCAAAAATAAAATAAATGAGGATAGTGTAAGGAGCCTGTGGGACAACTTCAAGCATGCCAACATTTGCATCTTGGGGGTGCCAGAAGGAGAAGAGAGAGAACAAGAAATCGAAAACCTGTTTGAAACAATAATGGCAGAAAACTTCCCTAACATGGTGAAGGAAACAGACATACAAGTCCAGGAAGCACAGAGAGTCCCAAACAAGATGAATCCCAAGAGACCCACACCAAGACACATCATCAAAATGCAAAAGGTTCAAGACAAAGAGAAAATCTTAAAAGCAGCAAGAGAAAGGCAGTTAGTTACCTGCAAGGGAGCTCCCATAAGACTGTCAGCTGATTTCTCAAAAGAAACTTTGCAGGCCAGAAAGGAGTGGCAAAAAATATTCAGAGTGATGAAAAGCAAGAACCTACAACCAAGATTACTCTATCCTGCAAAGCTGTTTAGAATCAATTGCCATATAAAGAGTTTCCCAGACAAGAAAAAGTTAAAGGAGTTCATCATCACCAAACGGTTATTATAAGAATGTTGAAGGGTCTTCTTGAAGAAAAAGATAAAATATGTGAACAAACAAAATGTCAATGAATACATATCTATCAACAATGGAATCTACAAACAAAATGAACAGGCAGAACAGAAACAGTCTGATAGATAACAGAGAACATTTTATTGTTTTCCAGGTGGGAGGGGGGTTGGGGAAATGGGTGAAAAAGGTGAAGGGATTAAGAAGAACAAATTGGTTGCTAGACTGACAAACCTCAGAGAGAAGGGGGTTGGGGTTGGGAAGAAATAAACTAAAGAACTTATATGCATAACCAATGGACACAGACAACAGTGTGGGGAAAGGTAGGAGGGGGTCGGGAGTGGGGATGAGGGGGTTGATGGGGGAAAAAGGAGGAACATCTGCAATACATTCAACAATAAAAATTTTTTTAAAAAAAGGAAAAAGAAAAAAAAAAGAGAGACTGACATGGCCCGGCCAGAGTGGCTCTGTGGTTGAGCGTCGACCCTGCACCAAGAAGGTTGCCAGTTTGATTCCCGGTCAGGGCACATGCCCAGGTTGTGAGCCGGATCCCAACTGGGGGGGCATGCAGGAGGCGGCCAGTAGATGTTCTCCCTCATCAATGGTTCTATCACTCTCTCCCTTTCCTTTTCTCTCTCTCTAAAATCAATAAAGGAAAACTTTTTATTTTATTTATTTACTTATTTGTTTATTTTATCCTCACCTGAGGACATTTTTCCATTTTTTGTTCAGGTAGAGTGGGAGGGAGAGAGAGAAACATCGACGTGAAAGAGACACATCGAGTGGCTGCCACCCCCACGACCCAACTAGGGCCGGGCACAAACTGCAACCGAGGTACATGCCCTTAGCGGGAACCCAACTTCGGTCTCTCCATACCGCAGGCCAATGCTCTAACCGCTGAGCCAAACCGGCCAGGGCTATTTATTTTTTATCCTCACCCAAGGACATTTTTTTGTTTTTTGTTCAGATAGAGTGGGAGACAGAGAGGAAGAAAGAGAGAGAGAGAGAGATTGACGTGACAGGTACAAATCTCCCGCACGGCTGGGGACAAACTGCAACCAAGATACATGCCCTTAGCGGGAACCCAACCTGGGTCTCTCTGGACCTCAGGCCAATGCTCTAACCGCTGAGCAAAACTGGCCAGGGCTAGGAAAAAAGTTTTTAAAGAGACTGATATGAGAGGAGGCTCTGGTTAGATGACGGAGCCCATGGCTGGTCCCAAGATGGTATACGGGGTTAGGGGGCAGGGCAGCCTGCTGCTCTTTTCATACTGTCCATGAACTAAAACTGGTGCTTGCACTTAAAAGTTATTTTACTCTTACATCAGAAGAGTAGTGTGTCTGACACCTGAGAACCACATCCAGTCCGAATCACAGCGCTCATAGGCAGCGCTGCCTCTCACGCTGCAGCACCGAGTGGTGTCTGCACTGACGTGTCCCCATCTGGCCTTGAGCAGGAGCTGGCTGACCGCTGGGCCTCCCCTTCTCTAGGGCTTCTTGGTGGTGGCCCTCCCACTGTCCTCTGCCCCTGACCAGATGTCATGCGAGAGTCACTGTGACACTTGAGTAGTTTGTGTCAGTTGAAAGTAAATATTAAAATATGTATGTCCTTTCTGAATGCAAATTTAAGTATTCCTTGATTTAAAACTATAAGTAAATTGTTTTTATAACGAATGATGTTTTGAAGCAGTTCCTAAGAAGCCAGAATCTACGGATGATGAAGAAAAAATTGGAAACGAAGAGAGTGATTTAGAAGAAGCTTGCATTTTGCCTCACAGTCCTATAAATATGGACAAAAGACCCATTACAATCAAATCACCCAAGGTGAAGTATTTCCTGTGATTCTGAGACAGGCTGCGTAGAACACAGCACATAGCACAGGAATCTTAGTCCCATCATTCTGTCCGTAGGCGTCCGCTGGCTGGAAGGCGCTGGCGTATTAAAGAATGGGTACCTGTGCCCCAGGGACGCCTGCCTAGTGGTGCCGGGGTCAGATCCGCCCTGGAGAAGTATTTTCTTTTACTTTTAGGAGTACACTGTATCATTATTTATTCACTATTCATTCATTCCTTTCTTTCTTCCTTCAGTGTATCCTTTGCTTCAGAAACGGTCCTGGTCACTGAGGCTTTTAATATGGATGATAATTTAACTTTGAATTCCAACTTAGCGCTTTCCAACATACACGAGTATGGAGGTTTAAAATTCATTTATACACCTATTTATGACAGTTAGTTTAACCATAAGTTAGTTTCCAAGTTTAAAATATCTCACCAATTTAAACCTACTGCATTTGTATTTTATTTTATTTTACTCAAGTAACTTTTAGAGCACATGTTAATGTCAGCAGGTGATCTCATGGTGCAAATGGTTTCCTTTGTCAGGGTAAGTGGCAGCCACTGCTGAGCACAGTCACAGGTGTCCACAGGTACAAGTGGGTGAAGCAGAATGTCCAGGGTCTTTATCCGCAGTCTGCACTCCTTAGCACCATTGCTGAATTTGCCCTTAAAGAAGAGCCAGTGGACGTGGAGAAAATGAGAAAGTGCCTGCTGAAACAGGTAAGGTTCTCAGTGAGAGCGCCCTCGGCAGTGGCAGTGCACAGCACTCACCTGCGTGCACGGGTGTTTTGCAGCTGGAGAGAGCAGAGGTCCGCCTGGAAGGGATAGACACAATATTAAAATTGGCCGCCAAGAATTTCTTACTTCCATCGGTGCGGTATGCCGTGTTCTGTGGATGGCAGCGGCTCATCCCGGAGGGCGTTGATATAGGGTAAAACATGGTGATTTTTCTTCCTAATTAAGGGGAGCAGTGGCATCAGGCATCATTCTGTTCAGGTTAAAGTTTGGCAGTAGTCTTAAGTAAAATGCATTTATCTTTGTTTGAAAGGGAACCCCTCATGGATTGTTTAAAGGATGTCGACTTGATCCCACCTTTCAATCGGATGCTGCTGGAAGTCACATTCGGCAAGCTGTACGCTTGGGCTGTTCAGAACACGCGAAACATTTTGCTGGATGCAAATGCCAGATTCAAAGAACTGGGTGAGTTTAAAAGCCCTCGTGGTCAACAGGCTGTATAGTAAAGCTGCTATTGCAGTAACGTCGACAATCGCATTGCGTTATGTTAGCCTCTGGCTCTTCTTTATGTGATGTGGGAGCTTGCAAATGCCAATTTTTGCTCTTGGAAAGACTGATAACTTTGTACATTAGAGTGATCATCTGTGCTGCTCAAAGCTTTCTCAAACTAAACAAACTTTCAAAATTGGACAGAAGGCGCAATCTTGTAGTTTCCTAATATGAAGCTTTGACATCTTAACCTGTTCATGTGTATCACTTACACCTTGAAATGCGTATCCTGTGCTAGTACTTAATTTCTTAGATGGTAAGTCAAGCACCCACTGAGAAATGCCAGGGTTGTATTTGTGGAAGAGAAATGAGCTCTGTTATACTTGAAATGGAATGAGTAAGCCACCAGGGATGTTGAGAGGAACGTGGTAAATTCTGTAGACAGACAGGGATGGCTGCGTGTGGAGTGACGGCGAATTTTTTATTTATTTTTTTTCCGCTGAATTTTTTAGAAATTGCTGATGTTTTGTGCATCATGTAGGTTCTTGTGTCCACATACAAGAAATTTAGGTGGGTGCCAATGCTTTTTAGGTATCCAGCCCATCCCCCTGCAAACCATTACCAATGAGAACCCTTCGGGACCAAGCCTGGGGACAACCCCACAAGCTCGCTTCCTCCTGGTGATGCTCAGCATGCTGACCCTGCAGCATGGCGCGCACAACCTCAACCTCCTGCTGAACTCTGGCACCCTTGCCCTTGCGCAGACCGCGCTGCGGCTCATCGGTAGGTCGGCACTGCCTCGCACCCTTTGTGAGAATGTCATGATTTTGCCTTGATATTTCTTTATCAATCTATCTCTCTCTCTTATTTTATTGTAAAATATACATACCAAAACTGATCATGTTGACCGCTTTGAAGCTTATAACTCAGGGGCATTAAGCACGCCCACGAAGCTGTACGAGCACTCCTACTCTAGCACCGTAACCCCACGCAGACTGCACGCATGTCGCAGAGGCTCCTGGCCTCCCACTCCCCAGCTGTTCACAGCAGCAGAGCTTTGGGCTCTGGATCGGCCTCTTCTGGGTGTTTCACGTAAATGAATCACACAGGTTTCAGCCTTTTGCTTGTGGCTCATTTCGTTTAGCACATGTCGGCACCGTCACCACCAGGGACCGATGTGTACTCCATGCCCCACTCCTTGACTCTGCTTTACCAGCAGCCAGGGCTGTTCTACAGTCCACTGCAGTCATCCCTGTCAGGGTCCCCAGGACCACTCTCGGGTTCAGTGATTCATCCTCGCAACTGATTTATTACAGCGGACACAGCAGTACAGGGAAAGGCACAGGAGCGAGGTCTGGGAGGAGCCAGACAAGGTCCAGTCCCAGTGCAGTCCCACAGGATGCACGAGCTGTGACAACACCTGTGAACTGCTGTCCACCCATGACGCTCATCAGACCTGGCGCCCAGGGTTCCCCCGGGCTGGGCTTGTGGGCACCTCTTCCTGGACGTGCCAGGCCCGGAAGGAAGCAGGCTCAGCACAGACCACACTGTCTGTGCAGACAAGTTAGCACAGCGAGGCCTCTTTCACTGAGGGACTGGAGGGCACCCTCCCGAAATCCAGGCCCCCAGAGGCCAGCCGAGGGCCCACTGCACGTGGCCTTTCTAAGGGCCTGCTCTCAGCTCCTCTGTGCAGTGTTATAATTACAGTTTAATTTCTCTGTTAGACCTTTAGGTGGTTATCTTTAGTTCTAATAAATATGTGATGCATATTTTTCTAAATTACTTTGCCTTTGTATCTTTTATATCTCCTGGAACATATATTTTTTCTTCCCCTTTTCAAGAATTTTAATTCTCATTGGTAAAGTTTTCATGGTGTTTGCTGTATTGGTTTAAAAAATACACTATACACAATGATTGTTGAAGATGATTATTTCCCACAGTATTTACTGATCTCACAAGTGTGTTGAGACGAGGAAGTTGCAGGTGCTGATGCTCCCAATGCTCCGACAGGCCCGAGCTGTGACAGTGGGGAAGAAGATGGGAACCTGTCTGCCCGAGGTGCGTCCGCCACCGTCTTGGAGGAGACCAGGAAGGAGATGGCCCCTGCACAGCCCCCAGTCTCGGGGCCAGAGCTGGCCGCCATGATGAAGATCGGAACCAGGGTCATGAGGGGCGTGGACTGGAAGTGGGGCGACCAGGTACTCAGATTTGCTTAGACACACCGGCCGCGCAGTCATCAGCTTTGCGCATCCTGACTTGCTCTCACTGTGTGAACATTGGAGCAGATGTCTGCCTTAACTCGGGATGTGTGCAGTTGATGGATGACACAGCTGCTGCTCCCAGTGACAGGTGCCCAGGGGCGCAACAAGCAGAGTGACAGGTCCTGTGCAGGGACCCCTCACGCAGGGCCAGGTCTCGAGGAGTGGCGGCTGTCTTCAGAGAAGTCCCCGCGTGGGCTGCAGTTGAGGTGCAGCCAGAGCAGGAGTAAGAGAGCAGGAGAGCAGGAGCCCCTTCTGAACAGTCGTGTCCTGGGAGCTCTGGGCAGGGAGCCCAGCTGCCTCCTCGAGCAGGTGGCCGTGCACCCAGTCACTGCCCCACAGCACTCTCAGGCGGTGGCCTCCATTCTGTTTCTCATCATAGCACATGGCTCCCGAGTGCCTGTTAGGCCTCCCCAGGTAGAGGTCACAGGGGCCAGTGTCCGGGGCATAACCCTAGTCACTGGCTAAGGATGGTGCTCACGTACCTGCGGTGTGGGAGCGTTCTTGTCATGTCTAGGCATTCTCAGTCCCACTCCAAAGTGGGGCATCGTCAGGCATGCAGAAGGCCACCTGTCCTGGAACGACCGGTATGGCCTCCTAGAAGCAGCTTCCTCAGAAGTGAGAGACAGAGGGGAAGCCAAAAGTAAGAGGAGATGCAGGTGCTGCTTCAGGTTTCCAGTCTCTCGAAGCCTTGTGAGGGACTAGGGGCCAAGGAACAGGGTGCCAGGCCCGGGCTGGACAACCTTGTCCCTGCATTGCCAGGGAGGGTCTGGCCGGAGATGACAGGCGTCCCACCGACCTCTTTGGGAAGGGAGCAGAAGGCAGCTTTGTGGCTCCGTTGAAGGTGGTGCTGTGGGCAGGGTGTGCTGCAGGCGGGCTGGAGCCATCTCTGGGCATGGAGTCCGCACAGTGATGTGGCCATTCCACAGGCAATGTCTGGCAGGGCGGCACACCCCCTTAAGTGATCTTTGTTTTGGCTTCTGAAGGATGGACCTCCTCCTGGCCTCGGCCGTGTGATTGGTGAACTAGGAGAGGACGGGTGGATCAGGGTCCAGTGGGACACGGGCAGCACCAACTCCTACAGGATGGGAAAGGAGGGCAAGTACGACCTCAAGCTGGCGGAGCTGCCAGCCTCCACACAGCCCTCGGCAGAGGACTCGGACACGGAGGACGACTCGGGTGAGTGCTGGGGACCGTGCGGTGCAGTGCGGCCCTGCGGCCATGTCCACATGCTGGCTGGCCCTTTTCGTCTGGATGGGGGGAGTGCAGGACTCCCCTGCAGACAGTGCTCGGTAGCTCTGGGCTTGCCCCTGAAGAGCAGGTTAAACAAGCCCAGGTGATTCTGATGATGGGAGCACAGACCAGCTCTGGGCGCCGGTGATTCTGCTGGACATGGCTCTCCCGCTCCGTCGTAGACTGCATGGGGGCGGCGGGGCCTGCCCACGCGCTGACCGAGCTGGTCGGCTGCTCCTCTCACCTCCTCCGAGGCCCTTCGCTGGGCGTGCTGTTAGTTAGCACTGACTGCCTTGAGAAATGCAGACATGAGAACTCAGAGCGACCCCTGCACGTTGAGTCCTATCCAAGGGAACCCAAAGTTGTGAGAGGAGGGCTGTGTCACGTTTTCCTAGACAAGTCCCAAAGACCTTGGGATGTGTGAATGAAGCGTCCCAGGCTGGTCTTTATAAGACAGTGCAGGAGGTTAGCCTGCTTTGCGGAGCTCAGGTGCCGGCTGTGTGGGCAGCATGGGCAGCTTCCAAAGTGATTCTCATGGTCAGGAGAGGAACCTGAGAGCCTGAGCTCAGAGAGGCAGTGGTGTGGGCACAGGAAAGCCTGTGTTCTGTGCCAGTGCTTATGGGCACCGAGGCCCTCGGGTGTGAACAGGCGCCGCCTGCCTTGTGGGCTCTTAGGAGTGACGGTGTGAAGCTGTGTGGCCCTGTCCAGGGGATCAGCACAGGGTCTGCTGTCACTGCATCCGTCACGGCTCCAAGCCTGGTGCCTCTCCTGGCGCTCTTTCTGGGGGCTTGACTCAGGGAGGTCGGAGCGTGAGTGGGGCTGAGTGAGACAGGTGGCCTGGCTGCCACGTGCCCCTCGTCCCAGAGCCCCTGGTGCCCTGCAGGGAGGAGCTCTCCTCTCTCCAGGGAGCGCTGCAGCAGCAGCAGCTTCTAGCATTTGGTCAGCTGCTTCCTGAGGGAGTGTCCTTGGAATTGTTTCGGTGCTTCTGAGCTGTATGCTGAGACGATTTTTAAAGTAGCTAATTTAAAAAGCTTTTCTTTGAGCAAGGTGGGCACGGGGATGGTTAGGCACAGCACTGCTGCATCCCAGATTTACCTGTCCTGCCAAGAGCTGCCTCCCTTTCCACAGGGAGCAAGAAAAGTGTGATGTTGGGGCTGAACATATGCACAGAAACCCTCCCCCCTCCCCCCTTCCTCCCTCCTTCCTCCCACCCTCCCTCCTCCTCCCTCCCCTCCCTTCCTTCCTCTTTTCCTCCTTCCTCCCTCCCTTTTTTCTTCCTTTCTTCCTCCCTCCCTCCTCCCAACGTCCTCCCTCCTTCTTTTCGTCCTTTGTAATTTGATAAAGTGAAAAATTTTAAAAAAAGAATGTGTTATTATATTTCTTTAATTATGTGCAAGGACATCTTTCAGTTCTATTTGGGAGTGGAGTTCTTTATTCTGACTTTTTTCCCCAGAAGCTGAGCAAACTGGAAGGAACATGCACCCCACTGCCATGTTGCTGACCAGCACTGTCAACTTACTGCAAACGCTGTGTCTCTCTACTGGTGTCCACGCCGAGGCCATGCAGAGCGAAGCCACCAAGACGCTGTGCGGGCTGTTGCGCGTGTTAGTGGAAAGTGGGACGACGGACAAGACGTGTACGTAATGAGTGGTTGTGGGCCCACAGGGTCGGGACTGGGGCTCTGCTTCTGTCACATAATTGAGTGTGCGTGTGTGCATGTGTGCTTAAGCATATGTGTATGCGTGTGTGCGAGCCTGTGCATTAGCATCCTAGGGCAGCCCCTGTGTGTCACCACAAGCTCGGTAGCATGCTAGTCCGCCTGGGCTGCCGCGTAAAGCACCGCAGGCCGGGAGCTTCAGCAGCTGGACAGGTGGTCCACGGCCTGAGGGCCAGGCTGCAGCTCGAGTGCCAAGCAGCTCTGTCACCCGCAGCCTCCCCGAACAGGCTGGTATGCCGGGAGCAGTACCGCAGCTGGTGTTCCCTGGGCTTCGTGCGCAGCATCGCACTCACTCCGCACATGTGCGCCGCGCTCAGCTCCCCGTCCTGGATCGCCCTGCTCATGAGGGTCGTCGAGGGACACGCCCCCTTCACGGCTGCCTCGCTGCAGCGCCAGGTAACTGGGCCTGGCCCTTCCTGCTTGGTGCCACCTTGGGCCTAGGGACTGCTCGGAGGTGTGGCATCAAGATACCAGCACCCCCACTTCTTGAAGTTAGTGCCTGGGCTCTTCAGTGAGTGCAGGGAAGGGTGGAAGCCGGCACAGAGCCGGTGTTTGAAACCTGCTGGGCCAGAAGGGTTCCTCCCCAAGTCGGCTTTCTAGAAGCAAGGGTCTGCATTCTCGACCTCGGACCCCTGCAGTTGCAGCTTCAGTCGACTGCCTTTCCTGCGAGGGTCAGACCTCACCTGCTTCCTGGGGTTGTAGCGTGACCATCTCGAGAAGAATTACTGAAAGGAGTTACTTCTTAATTAAATGAGTACCTGCATGTGTATTGTACCTCCTTTTTTAAATTCCTGATCCATGTTATTAATCAACTTGGGTGTAATTGGCTATTAAATAATGAATGTTAGGATTTTTCCATGAGTCTGTTAATAGGATCAGAAAAGAAAGAGGAAAGAAAATCCTTATCTGTGGGTGTCAGGTAGGGTTTCTTTAACGCCGGCTGTTCTGAATCACCCTGTGCAGATCTTAGCGATACACCTACTACAAGCCGTGCTTCCGTCTTGGGACAAGACCGAACGGGCCAAGGACATGAAGTGCCTCGTGGAAAAGCTCTTCGGATTCCTGGGCAGTCTGCTCACCACCTGCTCCTCAGACATCCCCTTTCTCAGAGGTGGGCCGCCCTCCTCCACGGGTCCCCGGTGCACGGGAGGGTGCCATGCAGCTTCTCCTGTGCCTCTCTTTCAGAGTCCACCCTGCGCAGGCGGAGGGCCCGGCCGCAGGCCTCCCTGACCGCCACCCACAGCAGCACCCTGGCGGAGGAGGCAGTGGCCCTGCTGCGCATGCTGCACTCCCTGGGCCAGTGGAACGGCCTCGTCAACAAGCACGTTAACTCCCAGCTCCGCTCCGCCACCCGCAGCTGCGCAGCCAGGCCGGCCGGCGGGGTGGGTTCCTCGTGTTCACATCTGCTTGTTGATTCTCCGCAGGGTGTTACTTTAACTTAAAAATTGCTGTCATTTTAAATGCTGTGTATTTTGTTCAAAGATTGTTTTTAAATATTTGTTACTGGAAATAATTTTTGAAGACATGAATATGAAAATGAATCAGGCCTAGCTGTAAATGGTAGGACACAGGCCGCTCCCTGGCTCCTGTCCTCAAGCTTGCTGTCTGTCTGCACAGGCCGTGCTGGAGGACGGCCTCCCGGACTCGGAGAGCCCGGAGGTGGGCGGCCTCATGGCCGTCCTGGCTGTCATTGGGGGCATCGACGGCCGCCTGCGACTGGGGGGCCAGGTCACGCACGAGGAGTTTGGGGAAGGCACAGTGACGCGCATCACCCCGAAGGGCAAGATCACCGTTCGGTTCTCGGACATGCGGACATGTCGTGTTTGCCCATTGAATCAGCTGAAACCAGTAGGTGAACTGTGCTCGGTGACTGGGCCGTGAGGTAAAGGGGTTTTCTACTAGGACTGGGTTCTGACACAGTGCTGGGGTCCTCGCAGCTCACGCTGCCCTCCAGAGGCTGTCCGCACTCAGGAGAGCCGTCTGCCTGGCTCGTCCGTCCACGCTGCGCCGGGATGTGTAGGCCTGGCTCGTAGTCGGGAGAGGGTGACAGCAGCTTAGCAGGTCCTGTGACACTGTAAGTTAGTGTTGGGTGTCTTATTTCTTATTATTTTTTTCTTTATGGTTTTCAGGGAGAGAGAAACGTCGATGAGAGAGAACATCGATTGGCCGCCTCCTGCATGCCCCCCACTGGAGGTTTGGCCCACAACCTGGGCCTGTGCCCTGACCGGGAATCGGCTCAGTGGTTGAGTATTGGTTATTTTAAAACGTGAACTTACGAAGTATATTTTTTGTTGAACAACGCAACTTTTTAAAAAACCTAAAAATGATTACTTAAAAAATGATCTTTCTTCAAGTAGAAAATGCTTTCTAATAGAGTTGAGTGACACAGTTGATGTAGCAGCTGCTGTCACTTAAATCTGTGAAGTAGTGACGCCCAGGGAAAGGGAGGGCTCATGTTACTCTGATGTGGCCCAAGTTGCAGTCTGACTGTGTGTTTCTGTGAAATACTTTGGTGGTTATGGAAAAAAATTCACGTTGTAGTGAACTTAAATGCAGAGAAAAAGCCTAAGGAGATAATAATTACCACCCTGACATAATTATTGCTGACAAACTGATGAAAAAAAATTAATTTGGGTTATATTTATTATACACATAAGCATCTTCCCTTTAATGTCATCTTTTAAAATTATTCTCAGCTGTCAAAAGACTGTGGACGTAGGAGGGCTTTCAGAATTAGGCCTCATGGTCATGATAACTTCCAGAGCATCTTACTTTTCCATCTCATTGGCCCCACAGTGAAGGCTCCTTGTTCTTTCTTCAGCTCCCTGCCGTGGCCTTCAGCATCACCAACCTGCCCTTCGCAGACCCCATGCTCTCCGTCTGGGCTCAGCTGGTGAACCTCGCTGGGAGCAAATTGGAAAAGCACAAAATAAAGAAATCAACCAAACAGGGGTTTGCAGGTTAGTACACTGTTAGTCTTTGGGCTCAGACGGATTGACACTGGGTCACAGTGGGTGTGGAACCCTGGACGTGCTGAGTGTGTGATGAATACAAAGAGCAGCTTAGTGCTGGAAGTGTCCTCCCCCTGCTCCCCAGGGCAGTGTGTGTTCTGAGCGAGCGTTTTGGAGAGGAGTCTATCTCGCTCCCCAGTAGCCTCCAGCCGTGGTTCTCTGGCCCAGTTGCCCTGGGGGGATTTTGCTCTTGGCCTCCTCACCGTCACACCCAGCAGGGCCTGTGTGCTTGGGCCGCCTCGCTTCATACACCTGTGGATGGTGGCGGAGACCACTTACACGAAACTCCTCTTCCCATGTCTGGATCCTGCTCTGCATTGTGCCTGCATTGCCCCCACGCTCTTGGGCTTTCTTCCCCCTGACTGTGCTTCACCCCGGGAGTCCCTGTGCTGTCACCCCAATTCCGGCTCATCTTGTGCCCTTCTTGAGTCCTCTCACCCCTCTCCCCACTCCTTTGGTTGCGGCTGACTCTGAAGCTCCAGCTCACAGCTCTGGACGGAGGGCACGTCGTGTGTGTCAGCCGTAGCACGTGCAGGATGCAGCTGGTCGTGTCCCCTGGCCGGTCACAGTGAATGAGTCCGTCTGCCAGGTGGTTGGGTTCATGCTTCTTCCGTCCCCTGCCCTTGCTCGTTCCTGTCCTGCCTCCGGGGTTCCAGCTTGGCCTGCTGGGATGATTGTGCTCCGCTCCTGCTGTCGCCTGCATCTCCACGCGGCTTCCTTGGTCTGCTCACCAGTGGCCTGTGGGCGTGGCTGTGTTCCTTTGATGAGAGGAGAGTCGAGGGAGGGCTGTGGTCCTGATCAAATGTCTGACAAAATTGTCTGGGTGGTGCCTTGCAGATAAGGTGCAGATCCTCTGTGACATAGACACCTGGTTAGACTTGTAGCTGTTGGGAACGTTTGACTCTACTGATGATAGCTGATGGAGTTCTGACTGTTAAACAGTCTGACCCCCCTGGCCCACTGAGTTGCATGGGGAGCAGGAAAGGGGGACACTGGGGAGACGAGGTGCTTCCCCTCAGACACCAGTCTCAGTTAACTCTGGGGAAGACCAGTCCTTTGTGACTGCCAGTCTGTTCCCACAGGTGGGTGTTATTCATCTACTGTTTAATCCTCACCCGAAGACATTTTCCCATTTATCTTCAGATAGAGTGGGAGGGATAGAGGGGGGAGGAGAGAAAGAGAGAGAAAATCGATGTGTGTCTCTCTCACATCAATTGGTTGCCCCCCCCCCAACCACAACTGGGGCTGGGGATGACCTGCAACCGAGGTACATGCCCTTGGCCAGAGTCGAACCCAGGACTCTGGTCCGCAGGCTGATGCTGTAACTGCTGAGCCAAACCGGCCAGGGCAGGGCAGGCATTATTCATGTCACATCACTGTAGCAGGGAGCCGAGCCCGAGCAGGGCTTGGCCCTGCGTCCTTTGCTCCCACAGGACAAGTAGATCTGGACCTGCTGCGGTGCCAGCAGCTGAAGCTGTACATCCTGAAGGCAGGCCGCGCTCTGCTCTCCCACCAGGACCAGCTCAGGCAGATCCTGGCCCAGCCCGCCGTGCAGGAGGCTGCCGCCGCGCCGCCAGGTAGCTGTGAGAACAGCAGGTGTTCCACAGGCCATGTGGCTGGTCACCCTGGTGTATCGCTTTCTGGTCCTCGAAGAGAAAGATTTTCCAGTCCTTGGAAATCAGAGAATTAGTTGAAGTTGTCACCTAGTGGGTGGGAGGCAGTGGGTGTCAGGGCCTGGGGCAGACAGGAAGCATTAGCCACCTTGCCGAAGTCCTGAGAGAAAGAGACAGAAGGGCGTCCCCTGACCATGGTCTGAACGAGGGGTGGCAGGAGGAGCCAGGGCTGGAAGTGCACAGGGGCGTGTCCCTAGATGGGTGTCTGAGCACTGAAGTGTGTGCCGAGAAAGAGGCAGGCAGAACGGGCAGGGGTCTGGGTGGCGGCTTTTGTTGGCTGTAAAGAGACAGATGGACCTAATGAAGGACCGAGCCCAAAAACCAGGGAGTGGAAATTCTTCAGAGGGTAAGCCAGGTCTTTGGCTCTCTGTTCCCTGAGGGTCTGGCTGTCTAGTGTGTGATGGGATGGAAGCCTCTCCAGCTACTGTATTCAGTCTGTTACCTTGAATGTCACGCATGTTTTGCTTTTATCCAGATGATGGCGCAGCTGCATCGCCTGACCTGGGGGACATGTCTCCTGAAGGGCCACAGCCCCCAGTGATCCTCCTGCAGCAGCTGCTGGCCTCAGCCACCCAGCCTTCCCCAGTGAAGGCCATATTCGACAGGCAGGAGCTCGAGGTACCGTCAGTGTCCTTGGCTGTTTCTGTCCCATGCACAGTGTTTTCTGAGCAGCTCAGGCTCATTACCTAGGCTGTGTGTGGGCCATAGCGGGGGTCACCAGAATGTAGTCTCCCTCTCCTGCGTTAAACTAGTAAAGTCATGTCTTACCACATGCACTTGTTCGTTCAGAAATGCACCAGCAGTTCTGGCTTTCTACACTTCCTCGCTGCACTTCACGGCAGAAGGCCGAAATCACCACTTCTTAGACCGGCTTCGGTTGCCTGGCTCGACCAAGCCTCCAGCTCGCTGTCTTTGTGCAGGCTGCTGCTCTTGCTGTGTGCCAGTGTCTGGCTGTGGAGTGCGCTCACCCATCCAGCCCAGTGTTCGAAGACGGCAGCTCCAGCGAGGCCACCACGCCGGTGCCTGCGCAGCATCTTCGCCCCATCAGAACCAGGAAACGCAAGCAGTCACCTGTCCCTGCTCCACCCATTGTGGTTCAGCTTATGGAAATGGGATTCCCTAGAAGGAACATAGAGTTCGCGCTGAAATCGCTCACTGGTGCCTCTGGTCATGCTGGCTTGCCAGGTACTGCAATTTCTTGGTGGGCATTTCCCTGTGCCCACCTGCTTGTTTGCGGGTCGACCTTGGCGATGATAACGTCAGAGGCCTGAGGGCCGGCATGCATGTGGGGCCCACTCTGGGCATGCTGTCGTGCTTGCTCATAGGTGTGGAGGCCCTGGTCGGGTGGCTGCTGGACCACGCGGACGTGCAGGTCACGGATCTCTCCGACGCAGACACCGGATCTGAGGACTGTTCAGATGAGGAGCTGATGGAGGATGTAGATGACATGGCCTGTGCTATGGTCAGTGTTCGTGTGCTGCCCCCCGCCTGTGCCCACCTGTCCCATGCGCTGGGTTCCTCCTGGCCACTCGAGGGCTCTCTCGGGTTCTGCTGGGCACACAGGGATGCTGAGTGCTGGCGGGGTTTTCTTAGTTCTTACTTTTAGCTCTAAAACAGACTCTTGTTCCAACATCTAATGATGTCAGGTAGCATTAGAAGGAACTGTAGTAAAAAGTCATGTGTGTGAGGCCTTGTTTCATGGATTGATTGTGAAATGCCTCAGAAAATTCTGTACTTTTAGTTTCTGAGATTCATTTTGCTTACTGTGCTTTTGCTGTTAAACTTTTTTAAAGGAAGAATTTTAGCTCTTCAGATGGATTTGGAATTAGTTCTCCTATCTTTTTGAGCAAGGCCTTCTCAGTCAATAAACTTCCCTTGCTTCAAAAAAAATATTTTATAGGGAAAATTTGGTAAATATTTCACACTTTCTTTATATTACAGATTTCATACTTCTTTTTAAGTAGTTTTATCTGGTTCACTATTTTTAAAAGTATTTCATCTTTTATAGTCTACCGGTGCCGTTGTAACAGAAAGTCAGACTTACAAGACGCGGGCGGACTTCCCGAGCAGTGACGACTATGCCGTGTACGTGAGAGAGAGCATCCAGGTGAGTGTCCAGGCTAGAGCCTCGCTCAGGCCTCATCCAGCCCCTGTGCCGACATCTGGGAATGTCAGCAGCCCGGCAAGTGAGGCACAGCAGCCGGCAGGGAGGCCCTGTGCCTGGGGCAGGGGTAGAGGAGCAGAAGATCGGGGTGGGGACAGAGCCACAGAAGAGGGACTGGTCCACAGCCACATGGCAGAGACCTGCGCTGTTCCTATCCCCACTGCAGATGCTGTTTAAAATCCGCGTGTGTTTGCTTTCCGTAGTCGTACTCGCTGCCGTCCAACTTACAAGTCTAGTTACCCTCTCACGTCATCTTTTCTTCACAAAGCCTTTCTTGTGTTGCTTCTGCTGTGCTACTAGTGTCCTCCAGAGAAGATCCCCGAGTCCTGTCACTGCACCTGTAAATACGTCAGCACGTGTAACGCGGCGTCACTGGTACCTAACATCACTTAGCAAGACAAACAGTTCTGTTGTCTCGTATCCAGGGCTTGCTCAGATTCTCCCAGTGTTTTCAAAAATACTTTTTTTTACAATGATTTTTAGAAATTTGGATGCAATCAAGCTCACACACCTTACATTTGGGTGGTGTGTCTCAGAAGTGTCTTATAACCTAGAACATTTCCCTGCATTTTTTCCTCTTCATGCAATTTCTGTGGCCAAAGCTGCACTGGCCACCTCTCCCTCCTCTGCGTGTCCTGCAGTCCACTGGCCACCTCTCCCTCCTCTGCGTGTCCCGCAGTCCACTGGCCACCTCTCCCTCCTCTGCGTGTCCCGCAGTCCACTGGCCACCTCTCCCTCCTCTGCGTGTCCCGCAGTCCACTGGCCACCTCTCCCTCCTCTGCGTGTCCCGCAGTCCACTGGCCACCTCTCCCTCCTCTGCGTGTCCCGCAGTCCACTGGCCACCTCTCCCTCCTCTGCGTGTCCCGCAGTCCACTGGCCACCTCTCCCTCCTCTGCGTGTCCCGCAGTCCACTGGCCACCTCTCCCTCCTCTGCGTGTCCCGCAGTCCACTGGCCACCTCTCCCTCCTCTGCGTGTCCCGCAGTCCACTGGCCACCTCTCCCTCCTCTGCGTGTCCCGCAGTCCACTGGCCACCTCTCCCTCTGCTGCGTGTCGCACAGTCCACTGGCCACCTCTCCCTCTGCTGCATGTCCTGCAGTCCAAGGGGCAGCCCCAGGGTCTGGGCTCAGCTCTGTCTTGGGCCAGAAGGCATCAGTCGGCCCGCCGCAGGGGCGCTGGGCTCGGTGCTGTCAGCTTGCTCCATCTGTGCACAACCTCTGCTCCTCGTTCATCTTGGTGCGCTAATGGCCATTAGTGCCTTTGCCCAAACCCGTCCTGACAGGTGCCTGACGGTGGCTTTCTAACATGGGCATCCCTTCCCAATGTGTTAGCTGGAGTTTCTGTTCTTTGATATGAAAACTTGCACGTCAGCTCTGGCTGCTCTTCATAATGCAGTTCATACGGGAGCAGAGTGAGTGCGTGTTTTGTGTTTTGTTTCCTGCTTGATCAGTTTTCTGAGTGGAGAGCTGGTTCCCGGGCACTCACAGAGTGACCGAGAGCCTTAGTCCTGCCTGTCGTCATGGCAGTGTGTGCCTGGCGTTCTGGTTGCATGTGTTCTAGTCCTCATTCCTCTTCATTAGGTTGTTCTGAGTGAACGTGGTCATCTCTGGTCACTCCCTTGCTCTGTGGCGCATTGACCCAGGGTCATGGGAGTGTTTCCTGCCACAGCGAGTCGGCTGGCTTTCTGAGGAGCCCTGCTTCCGTTTCTGTCACAGGATTCTGAGAGCGCAGTCCATGCTAGAGGAAATCCTGCCTTAGGAGCAATAATGCTACTTGTAATTGTTTGTTTTGTCTGATTTTACACGGGCTGGGTTTTCAGTCTGGTTTTCATTTGAGGTGGGAATGATGGTGCGATGCTGCCGGGCATATGAGGAGGTGTGTGAAGGAGACGTGGGCAAGGTGATCAAGCTGGACCGAGACGGGCTGCATGACCTCAACGTGCAGTGCGACTGGCAGCACAAAGGAGGCACGTACTGGGTCAGGTACATCCACGTGGAGCTCATAGGTGAGCACCTGTCCCCGCCCGGCCTGCCCTCCTCACAGAGCAGCTCCTGGAGCGAGTGCTGACTCACTCCTCGGCATTGCATCTGCAGGCTACCCGCCTCCAAGCTTCCCTTCCCACATCAAGGTTGGCGACAAGGTGCGTGTCCGAGCCTCCGTCACCACCCCGAAGTACAAGTGGGGATCCGTGACGCACCAGAGTGTGGGGGTTGTGAAAGGTAACACTGTCTAGGCAACAAAATGTCCGCTTTGCTCAACTAATGTCAACTGATTTTTCTTCTCACTCAAGGACTAGTAAAACAAGTGTGAAGGAAGCCTTGTGATAAATAAATTGTGTTCTTTTGCTTGTTAGTGTCCTCAAGACGGGGCACACCTGTAGTTGAAATGTGAAGTTTACTGACCCATTGCCTCTCGGGAGGATGTATGCCCTGGAGACCTGTGTGTCTCCGTGAGCAGTGTCACAGGGGGCTGATGGGGTTCATGTTGAATACTGGGGAAAGTTCAAGGAAGCGGGTAATGCTAAGAATGGGTACCTTCAGTGTTTTCTTTTTTTTTTTTTTTATAATCCTCACCCGAGGACATTTTTTGATATTTTGTTCAGAGAGAGTGGGAGGGAGAGAGAGAGAGAGAAACATTGATGTGAAAGGGACACATCGAGTGGTCGCCACCCACACAACCCAACCAGGGCCAGGGACAAACTGCAACCAAGGTACATGCCCTTAGCGGGAACCGAACCCGGGTCTCTCCAGACCGCAGGCCGATGCTCTAACCACTGAGCCAAACTGGCCAGGGCTACCTTCAGTGTTTTCTAGGAGGCAGGAAGGAGATGGGGTTGCAAGGAGGCAGTTGTTCGTGCAGGAGGGCGGGGTGTCGGGTTTGGATGGACGTGAGCTTGACCAGGCCTGGTGGCTTTGTGTTTATCTCCATCATCAGTCACAGGGCGTCCCTGCCTGGTGCCGTTCTGTACACCGGATTTGTCCAGCATTCTGCCTAGTGGCCCAAATGCAAGCATCTGGCCAGATCCCTTGGGCTAGGACTATCTTCTCTCTTTCTTAATGCTTTATAAAAATTCAGGACTAAGTTTAATAAGGGAAACATGCAAATAATGGGAGTTAGGAACTGGAAACACAAAATTCTCCGTTTATATTTAATGTGATGTTGAGGTTTTAGATCAAGTGGCATACTTTAAAAGGTGCAGTGTGTCCATTTTAACAGCTTCACGAGAAATAATTGAATACGCATGTGCTTTAATGGTATCTTTAAACTCGGCCGTGCATGAAGAGATGTTGCTGTGGCTTGTGTGCGCCTTGTAGGGAACTGCTGTCCAGCAGCCAAGCTGAGGCATGGCCACAGGGGCTTTCCGGGGGCAGGGCGCTTCTCAGCCTAAGTAGACAAACGGCTTATTTAACATTTCACTGCAGCTTAACATTTTTTTAAGAGATGTGTTAAAAGCTCTACAAATCAAACCAAAGATAAAATTAAAAAATAAGAACTTGGTTTAGAGGTGAGTGCTTTGAGTAGCAGAGTGCTCTCGCCAAAGGGAAAGATGTTTTGACATTATTATTTTCTTCCTTTATTGATTTTAGAGAGGGAGGAAGAGAGAGATAGAAACATCAATGAAAGAGAACATCGATTGGCCACCTCCTGCATGCCTCCCACAACCCGGGCATGTGCCCTGACTGGGAATCGAACCCGCAACCTCTTGGTGCATGGGTCGATGCTCAACCACTGAGCCACACCGGCCGGGCTGTTTTGACATTATTGACATTGTTAATGTGATTTTTATTCCTGGAGGTACTAAGTGGAGTATGTGACATGGTGTAATTAAAAACAAACCTAATGTGGAAGACTTCTAATGTCCAAAAGTAGAGAATCAAGTATAATCAGCCTCCACGTACCCGTGATGTCTTCAGTAGTTGCACTTCTGGCCAGATGGTCCCACCCCAACCCCGGCCTCCTTATTTTGATGCTAATTCCTGACATTGTGGGCTGGTTCATCCCTCAGTCTGTCTGTGTGCCTAAGAGAGTTGTTGTGGCCCTGGCCAGTTTGGCTCAGCGGTTAGAGCGTCGGCCTGCGGTCCGGAGAGACCCGGGTTCGGTTCCCGCTAAGGGCACGTACTTCGGTTGCAGTTTGTCCCCGGCCCTGGTTGGTCGTGCGGGTGGCAGCCACTCGATGTGTCCCTTCACGTCGATGTTTCTCTCTCTCTCTCTCTTCCTCTCTCTCCCTCCCACTCTATCTGTACAAAAAATGGAAAAATATCCTCAGGTGAGGATAAAAAAAAAAAAAAACAAAAAAAAAAGAGAGTTGTTGTGGAACCTAAGTCACCGCAGTAGAGGAGCACACACGAGGTGCAGCTCGGGCTCTGCCAGGTCTTCTCGGTGGCGCAGGTGCCCAGCAAGCCTGTCCTGTCCTAGCTTTCAGTGCCAACGGGAAAGACGTCATCGTCGACTTCCCTCAGCAGTCGCACTGGACCGGGCTTCTGTCAGAGATGGAGCTGGTGCCCAGCGTGCATCCCGGGGTCACGTGAGTTGTCCTCCTGTGTTGCTAGGTTTGGGAGGGATGGTTTTCTGTGGAAGGAACTGTAGTAAGTGACTTCATCTGTTTTAAAAATAGGTGCGATGGCTGCCAGATGTTTCCTATCAATGGGCCCAGATTCAAGTGCAGAAACTGTGATGATTTTGACTTTTGTGAAACGTGTTTCAAGACCAGAAAACACAACACCAGGCATACATTTGGCAGAATAAATGAACCAGGTGTGGTAGAATGGTTATGTTCTTACTGGGAGCACTATTGTGGACACAGCTGTTGTAATTTTGCTCTTTAAAGCCCAGGTGTGTGCAGTGAGCACTGCAGTGCCCACAGTGAAGCAGGAGAGGGTCCTGCCTGCTGATGACTTGCTTTTCTTTCCAGCAGTGAGGGGCCACAGCAATGAGAATAGCAGAGGTTGTGTTTGTATTTCCATAGAGGACTTTAAAAGATCGAAAGCAACTAATAGCGTGTTTCCTTGCGTGGGTGTGGAATTGAATAGATGGAGAGTGAATCTTTCTATTTGTCTTTTACTATATATTTTCTTTCTTTCTTCTTTTTTTTTTTGCATTGATCTTAAGATAGAGTGGGAGGGAGAGAGAGAGAAACATCGACATGAGAGAGACACATCGACTGGCCGCCACCCACACAACCCCAACCGGGGCCAGAGACGAACCGCAACCGAGGCACATGTCCTTAGTGGAAACCGAACCCGGGCCTCTCTGGTCTGCGGGCCAGTGCTCTAACTGCTGAGCCAAACCAGCCAGGGCTGAATCATTTTTAAGTGTACAATTCAGGGAGTTAACACAACCGTCACAACTGTTTCCAAAACCTTTTTATTATTTCAGACATAAATTCTGCTCGTTAAGCAGAAATGCTCCTTCTCCCCTCCCCCAGCCCCTGGCAATTTCTAGTTTGCTCTCTGCCTCTGTAAATTTGAGACTCTAGGTTCATCTCATAAGTGGAACAACCAGAATTTGTCCTTTTGTGACTGGCTTACTTCATTTTATGTCTCCAGGGTTCATCCACATTGCAGCATGTGTCAGAACTTCCTTTCTCTGTGATATTTATACAAGCAATCAAACAGCCTTGGCTGGTTGGCTCAGCAGTTAGAATATTGGCCCAAGGACTGAAGGTTCACAGGTTCGATTACGGTCAAGGGCACCTACCTGGGTTGCAGGTTGGATCCTCAGCCCTGGTCCGGGCTGTGCAGAGGCAATCAATCAATGTGTCTGTCTCACATCTCTTTCTCCCCACCATCCCCCTCTGCCTCCCTCTCTCCTTTCTCCTTCCCTCCCACTCTATCTAAAAGTCAATGGAAAGGAAAGTATCTTCAAGTGAGGATTAGCAACAACCAAAACAACCCTGCATTAGTTCACCCTTCTTGGGGTTCTTGTTGGGAATCCCAGCCCAAAGTGTGGGTTTTTCTGCGTCACCCCTTCTCTGACTGTGGACCCCAACTGTCAGAAGTAGTGTGCTTCCTCTTGGGGCCTCTTCTTAGAAACTGACAGGTACCCTCAGGAAAAACAGCCTGTTTAGATCCACAGGGTAGCTTCTCTGGATACCTCTGTCCAGCCCAGCCTTCCTCAGATTCCCATGTTCTGGACCCGTCATTCTGTACTCTCTTTTTAACTGGTACCTTTCAAGATGCTTCATCTTTCCGTGTTTTGTCTGCCTCTTATAGTCATCCTCAGTGGGAGGAATTTTAAGACTTGCCTTCGCTAGAAGAAGAAACTCTATGTATCTGTTTGCTTAGCCTTCATAAAAGCATTTTCAATAAGAATGATTTCTTGCCTGGAATGGCTCCACGCCAACCCAGGGCCTATCGACCAAGACCAGGTTTTACTCAGTCTGCAAGTACCATGACCCTCCTCCAAGTGGGCCCAACCCTTTTGCACATAACCGTGCTCCTTTGGCCGGGGCTGCATCCCACCTGGACCTGGTGCCGATAAAGAGGCTCAGCTACACTGATGACTGCAGCTGCTAGCTGCTTGCTCCCCAGAGACTCCCGTGCTACTGTTTTATTTTAATTTGTATTCAAGTTCAGAAATTGAAAAAGCAGAGCATTTTTTATGATGTCATTGTTGCTGTTAATTGAAAGTATAATTTGCTAGAACACAGAAAAGACCAAAATGAAAGTTTTTTCCTCTCCTGCTTAAAAGTGTAGCAGCTTCCTAGTAGTTTTGAAACACTACTCTTAAGTGTGTGTAAAGTGATTGACTTTCTAGCTTGCCTTGTGCAGAGGTAATTAAAGTTTAGCCATCTTATCTGGCTTTTTACTATTAACATGATGTACTAAAAGTAGATCTCTTTGAAAAGACAACTAGATATTGTGTATAAAATGTAACATTGATAGATTAATAAAGATGATTGAATCCGAAACAAAAGAATGGTTTCTGTAAGCACTGTTACTAAACTTCTCCCTAGCTTAACGTGGCCTCCATCTGGAAGTAACCACCGGACGTCACCTGGGAGAGCCAGGTGGAGTAAATCAGCACCATGTGGACATCAGCTCAGAAATGGTGGTAGATGTCTTGCCTAGGTTTTCTGGAAGCCGTTTTAGGTTTTTATTGGGTCCTTTTAATTTGAAAACTTAGCTGTTTTCATGTAGTTATTTCTTGATATGAAGGTCGTGCCCACAAGTGCTCACACTGTCTGGTCACCACCCAACAGGACAGTCGGCCATATTCTGTGGCCGTTCTGGAAAACAGCTGAAGCGATGCCGCAGCAGCCAGCCAGGAGCACTGCTGGACAGCTGGGCCCGGATGGTGAGGAACCTGCACGTCTCGTCCTCCGTGAGCCAGGCTTCCCGTCTGGTCGACGGCAGCGAGCCCTGCTGGCAGTCATCCGGGGCGCAGGGGAAGGTACGTGCCCGGGCCCTCCGCGGGCACCTCTTGGACGCTTGGGTCTTTCAGGTCACAGGGGAAGGAAGGTACTGTGCCCTGGGCCCTCCGCGGGCACCTCTTGGACGCTTGGGCCTTTCAGGTCACAGGGGAAGGAAGGTACTGTGCCCCGGGCCCTCCGCGGGTGCTTCCTGGACGCTTGGGCCTTCAGAGCTTCAGGATGAGTTCTGCAAACCTTACTGGATTATACTGTGGTGCTGCTACCTGACATGGCTCATTTCGTATTTCAGTTTATAATTATTTTAAGTATACCACCCACTTCTATTGTCAGAGATTTTAAACAACACAGGTAACAAGTTTTACCTACCTGACCCATCAATAGCGGGTATAACAGGAGGTTATGTTTCATGCCCCTTGTGCAACGTCCGGTTCAGACGCTGCTCCTGTCAAAAGTCGCTCTCACGTCCTGACCACGTGTTAGCGTCTTTGCACTTGTATGTGGGCCAGTCATGTGGACACGCAGGTCAGACTTGGATGGAGGGACTTTCTCTCCTTCTGAACTTTCTTGTGTTCTGTGTCCCACTGTCTGATGGGTGTAAAGGGACCACCCTGGACCGGAGCCTGAACACAGCGTTTCTCCTGACCAGTGTGTGGTGAGCACTGTGGCGTCCGCTCAGGCAGGCTCGGGCTCTCGTGGTGAGCACTGTGGTGCTGTGCTCGACGCATCGTGTGAATTCAGGCTTCAGTGATACTGTTGTAGCAGCTGAAACATGGCTGAATCTTACTAACTGAGAATGCTTTTTTTTTTTAAGCATTGGATTCGTTTGGAGATTTTCCCCGATGTTCTTGTTCACAGACTGAAAATGACTGTCGACCCCGCGGACAGCAGCTATATGCCTTCTCTGGTTGTGGTGTCAGGTAGCTGAACTCGTTCATTCGGGAAGCACCTTTGTCTGAAAACAAACATCCTTGTTTGACTCCTTTGTCTCCCTTTGTTTTTCTAGGTGGAAATTCCCTAAACAACCTAATTGAACTAAAGACAATTAACATCAACCCCACTGACACCACAGTGTCCCTTCTGAGTGACTGCACAGAGGTAAGTAGCTGTGACAGAGCTCCATCTCGATGGCTTGCTGATGACAGGGAGGTGACCCTTGGACCATTTCTGTGCAAATATTGAGCCCATTCTCCCCCCTTAATTCTGTTTCTTTTAAAATTTGGCATGTACACAACTGCTTATCAGGTCAGCTTGAAAGGGAAACAACAGATATCCTCACTTTAGTAGGAAGTAGCCTCCATGCTCGCGGCGAGTCATGGCCTCAGGGACGGCAGCTCTGTGCCATGTGCATCCAGCACAGTGTCCAGTCACTGCCTGTGAGCACACATGTCACATCGAGTGGGTTTGCTTTCACACCAATGGGCATCAAGTGCTGACTTGGCGTGACGTGCTAGGCTATCGACTATGTGCGTCCTGCTGCATCTCTCTGCTCCAGGACGCCCAGGGGCAGGGGCAGCACTGGTGCACACACTCTGCAGGGCAGAGCCGTTGACTGTGTGCGTCCTGCTGCATCTCTCTGCTCCAGGACGCCCAGGGGCAGGGGCAGCACTGGTGCACACACTCTACAGGGCAGAGCCGTTGACTGTGTGCGTCCTGCTGCATCTCTCTGCTCCGGGACGCCCAGGGGCAGGGGCAGCACTGATGCACACACTCTGCAGGGCAGAGCCGTCGACTGTGTGCATCCTGCTGCATCTCTCTGCTCCAGGACGCCCAGGGGCAGGGGCAGCACTGGTGCACACACTCTACAGGGCAGAGCCGTTGACTGTGTGCGTCCTGCTGCATCTCTCTGCTCCGGGACGCCCAGGGGCAGGGGCAGCACTGATGCACACACTCTGCAGGGCAGAGCCGTCGACTGTGTGCGTCCTGCTGCATCTCTCTGCTCCGGGACGCCCAGGGGCAGGGGCAGCACTGGTGCACACACTCTGCAGGGCAGAGCCGTCGACTGTGTGCGCCCTGCTGCATCTCTCTGCTCCGGGACGCCCAGGGGCAGGGGCAGCACTGGTGCACACACTCTGCAGGGCAGAGCCGTCGACTGTGTGCGCCCTGCTGCATCTCTCTGCTCCGGGACGCCCAGGGGCAGGGGCAGCACTGGTGCACACACTCTGCAGGGCAGAGCCGTCGACTGTGTGCATCCTGCTGCATCTCTCTGCTCCAGGACGCCCAGAGGCAGGGGCAGCACTGATGCACACACTCTGCAGGGCAGAACTGCCGTCCACGGGCAAGAGCGGAGGCAGCACAGACAGGTTGCATCTGGTTTGGGTCCCAATTTGAACAAGTCAGGAGTAGGAAGATACTGATGTTTGACCACTGGAAGCATTCTTAGATGATACACGGAAACACTATTTTAGCTGTGCTAATGAGAGTGTGGACGTATTTTCTAAATGCTTGAAAAAATTTTCTAAGTATTTTTATTGATTTTTTAGAGAGGAAGGGAGAGTGGGAGAGAGAGACAGAGAGAAACATCTGTGTGAGAGCACAGCATCATTGGCTGCCTCCTGCACGCCCCCTACTGGGGATTGAGCCAACAACCCAGGCATGTCCCCTGACCAGGAATTGAACTGGCAACCTTTTGGTGCATGGGTCAGTGCCCAACCCACTGAGCCACACTGGCCAGGGCTGCCTGAAGCTTTCTGATGAGAGTCCAAACCTGAAACAAATTGGTCATATATTGATAATTGTTCAACTAAGTGGTGGAGTCATATGGCTCTTTGTACTATTCTCTCCAGTTTGTAGATATTCAGATATTTTCATTATGTTTTAAAAATTATAAGGCTCTGTGAACTACCTGATATTTAATCTCATTCTTAATACGTTTTGGTTCAAGAAAGCTTCAGGACAGAAACATTTGCAGTCATTCATTCAGTAAGGCTCTCACAGTATTTCTTTCATTTCTGTAAGAAAATCACAGTGAGTCCCCTGCCCCGGTGAGTGGACCCTTTGGAAGGCAAGCCTGGCGCAGACCCACCTCCCGGCTGGATGCCTTCAGGGCGCAGGGAGAGGAGCTGCCCGTGGCTCGCACGCGGGCTCAGCACTCGGGCTGCCTGTGTCTGCCCTCACGCGTCTGCAGCTCTCCTGTTGTGTCAGTATCACAGGTATATCGAGATCGCCATAAAGCAGTGCAGGAGCTCAGGGATCGACTGCAAGATCCACGGGCTCATCCTGCTGGGACGGACCCGCGCGGAGGAGGAGGACTTGGCCGCGGTCCCGTTTTTGGCCTCCGACAATGAGGAGGACGACGACGAGAAAGGCAGCAGTGGGAGGTGAGAGCCACTGGGTCTGGGTGGTGCTCCTTCCAGAACTCTCAGTTTCCAAAGTAAATGTTTAATTGTTTCATGATGACACCCACAGGGATGTTAGACAAGTTTAGTGGTGTTTTCAAAAATTATAATTTGATATAATTTTAGAGAAATGTTTAATGTAGAAACATACTGTTTTACCATCTAAAAAGGGAAATAAAAATGTTTGATTTTTCTAAGATATCACAGTTAACACTTTGGATTATAGCCTTGCAGTTGGCTTTATACCTGTCTCTAATTGTGTTTTTCTGTAGAAATGGCATGGTACAGTGTATATTTTATAGCCTTCTTTGCTAAGTATGTTATTTTTTACTTTTAAGTTAAAATTTTGTGATAAAATATATGTAAAATTTACCACATTGACAATTTTTTTCAATTAATTTCAGAGAGGGAGGAAGGCGTGGGGGAGAGAAACATTGATATGAGAGCAAAACATCAATTGGCTGCCTCCTGCATGCCCCCTGCTGGGAATCAAGCTCAAAACCTGGGCCTGGGCCCTGATCCAGAATCAAACCGGAAACTTTTCGGTGCATGGGATGATGCCCAACCAACTGAGCCACACCGGCTAGAGCTCCTACACATATTTTTGGCTAAAAATGTATTTTAAAGTATTTCAAGTAATTCCAATGTACATATATTTGCTTTCTGTGCCTGATATCACATGAAAGCATTTTTATTCCCAAACTATAAAATTTTGGTCCCTTAAAGTGAGTATTAAAAAATCTTGCCCATCTAGGCCAGCCAGTGTGGTTCAGTGGATTGAGCATCATTTCATGCACCAAGAGGTCACCAGTTCAATTCCTGATCAGGGCACATGCCTGTGTTGCAGGCTCCATCCCCATTGGGGGCATGTAGGAGACAGTCAATTAATGATTCTCACATCGATGTTTCTATCTCTCTCTCTCTCTCTCACCCTCTCCCTTTTTCTCTCTCTAAAAAAAAAAATCAATAAAAACATATTTTTAAAAAATCTTACCCATCTAGAACCTAGTCTCTGGAGGCTTTGGTTACCATCCTAGCTTACAAAAATAGAACAAAGCAAACAAAAGCAAGCACCTCAAACATAGAAGAAGCTTGTCCTCAGCACCCGGCATCAGGCTGTCAGCCTGGGAAGTCTGACACTGTCCATGCACCCTGTGGTCCGGTCAAGTTTGAGAGCAAAAGCTTTGTTGATTAGACTTGCAGCCCACGGAGGGCCGCTGGGGAGATGGGTGAGCCTGGTGGTGGGTGCAGGCCTCCCAGGACAGCAGGGAGGTGGGGACCTCAATCCAGCTGGCCGGTATGCTGGGCAGACGGTGAAAAGGAAGAAGTGTCTTTTTCTTCAAGATGTGTCTGGGTTAGAGTGCCTCAGAGGTCATAGGGAGAAACTGTTAGGTTATTTCTTTGGGGGAAAAGTGACCAATGACCAAACACGTATCTAGGTGTAGGGTCGTGGCCACAACGTCAGTCCCAGCGGGGACTCCGAGGGCCATCTAACCAGCGTTTTCTCCAGCTACACCTGTAGGATCTGTGAGTCGAGGTAATAGGCCGGGATTGCTCTGTCTGTGAAACAGCTGTTACGTGTGGCCTGGTGTATCACAGAGAGATCTCCATCAAAAATAGAAGGCAGAAGTTAAATTCTCGTATGAGAAGGTAGCAGACTGGAATGCGGAAACTTTGAACCTGTGAAACACTCATTTCTGTGTGTACTTGAGGTTTTATTGTGTTAAAGCTTGAAGAAAAGTTTCTGATAGTAATTAGAAAGCTGTGAGCTCCTTTTAGTTTTTAAATATTTTTTATGTTGCACGGCCTCTCTTTCTTTCTTTCTTTTTGTCAGTCTTATTAGAAAGAAGGCTGCAGGGTTGGAATCGGCGGCCACGCTAAGAACCAAAGTGTTTGTGTGGGGGCTGAACGACAAGGACCAGCTGGGCGGCTTGAAAGGCTCCAAGGTACCCTCTCCGAAGTCCCTGCCCCTTGTCACCACGGGCCGGAGCAGTTCTGTGCTGCCTTTGTTCCAGGGGCCCAGCAACATCAGGCCTTATAATGGTTCTTTTTAAAGTAATGATTGTTAAAGTAATTCCTGACGTGTACTCATAGACATGATCAAATTTAGTTTCTGAAAAGCCTCTGTTTTTGGAAAATAATACTCTTTAGATATAGTTGCATTATTATTGTTTTATAAACTAGAAAATATGATTTTGAAAAGATTTGATAAATGCATAGATGATAATTATAAACTATGATTATGTTTATCTTGCCTTCAATACATAAACATCTTGCTTACCACAATCAAAAGAATGTGTTAAAATGCCAGAGATGTGCAGAGATGAGCAAGAAGTGATTTAAAGAGTAGGTACAACAAGGGACGCATTTGAACTAGAGCTGAATGCTGGACACCTGACTCAGTGTCTCTGAACTGAGAAGCCTCAGAGCCCGTTCCTCCAGTTCTCAGTGCCTGGGAACGGCTTCCCTGCCAGGCACCCTTATTCCCTGCTTCGTGAGAAGCTGAGGGTAAAGTTAGACCATGTTTACGTCAGTCTGTCCGTTCGAGCACAGTGCATCTTGATCTTTCTTCAGACAGCCCTGGACTCCCCTTGGAGGTGGGCGGGGGCGGTCGCCCTGAGGGGTTGTGACTGTGGGGCAGCCGAGGGGCCGCAGCACGCACCGTGCTGGAGCTGTCGGATGCAGGAGCAGTGTGCGCCATGGCTGTGAGGTAGACCCTTCCTTCCACACTGGAGAGGCTCCTGGACACGTTCTGACACGTGGCAGTCAGAAAGGGTTTCTTAAAGGCTTTAAGAATTTTAGATGAACTCACAGGCACCTGAATGGGAAATGTAAGCATATAATTTCTCAGAGACAGCAGGATCGATGAGAATGAGCAGGACATGACCTGAAATAACATGCAGTTTATCAAATGTTTGTTTATATCTTTACGTTTTGTGTATATTCTTTTTCACCTTTAATTATGGAGATGTTTAAACGCACCCAGGTAGAAAGGATAGGGGACTTGAGCCCTGGGTCCCTGTGCCAACTTCAGCAGTTACTGGCAGGTGGTCACATTTTTTGTCTTTATTTTCTACACCCCTCCCCTTGATTATTTCAAAGTGTATTTCGGTGCATCCTCTCTTCCATAGTCTGCTTTAGCGTGCGTCCCTAAGAGACAGTCACCTCCTTGCTTAATGGCATCATGCAAATTAATAATGACTCCTTGTATCATCTAGGAAGGTTACTTATAATTTTAGAAGTGTAAGTAAAACTTTTTTTTTTTTACTTTAAAAACACTAGATAAAGGTTCCTTCGTTCTCTGAGACGTTATCTTCTCTGAATGTCGTGCAGGTGGCTGGTGGTTCTAAGAGTTTATTTGCAGGTATGATTACTCTGATGTTAACACATGTTTAAGTTGTGCTGAGCACTGGAAACCTAGTTGTTGTGTCATTGGAAGTGAGTCCTGTCCTTGCTCCATTCCTTGCAGTGACTGTGGAGGGGAAGGTGTACGCCTGTGGAGAAGCCACGAATGGCCGGCTGGGGCTGGGCATGTCCAGCGGGACGGTGCCCATCCCTCGGCAAGTCACGGCGCTCAGCAGCTATGTAGTCAAGAAGGTGGCTGTGCACTCAGGTACCTGGACAGGGTTGACCTCGTGTGCGGATGACCTGGGGCCCTTTCGTCATTCTTTTCTGAGGTGACTTCACATTCCCCTCCAAGGAGGAGCTTCCAGTCTGGGAGTCCTGGGCTCGGCACAGAGCGTCTTTGAAATGGTCCTGCGCCGTGCTTGAAGATGTGTTCTTTTCCTGGACAGAGCCTGTAACTTCATTTAGGTTCCCAAAGTGTCTGTGAGCCCCACTGATAAGAAACATCCTTAAAAAAAATCACGATCTTCTAATTTATCAAACCTTTCGAAACTCCGTGCTAGGCCACTGAGCAGTGGCACGGAGTCAGGCACAAAGTTTGTTCTGTGCCCGTATGGAAAGGGTGAGATCTCACACTGTGCAGCAGGGTCCACACCAAAGAGGCCAGTGCAAGGTGCAAGTTCACTGTCCTCTGTGAAAGCCTGGGGTGGATCGGGGCCAGTGTGGCAGCTCCATGCCCTGGTGGGCGGGCCCTCTGTCCACCCTCACTGATGGTGGGCCCCTAGTGCTGATTTCCAGAAGCCTCACTCCTAGCCCATCTCTGGCTCCTTTCTGGCTGTGCAGGGGAGTCTGGGGAGTGTAGTTTTTAGGGCAAGGGAGTCTGGGAAGTGTAGTTTTTAGCTGAGCACTTGTTGCCCTCTTAATATGGGTCCTGGTGGTAAGGAGCAGGGGACAGTGAGTGTTGGGGACCAAGAGCCCAGTTGCTGGCAGGGACTCGGGTGACAGTCCTAAGGGGGTGATGGAGTGGGAGAAGGTCCTTGTGGGGACACAGCCTGAGCTGGTGTGTCTGGAGAGTGAGGTGCCCTAACTGCAAATGACATTTTGCTTCAGTGCCCCCGTTTGGGGGCGTTTCTCAAACGCTTGATTGCCGCTGTACTTGCTGATTTGCCTGGTCATAATGTGGTTCCTTTGACTCCCCCATCTGGCATTTGATCTTGACAGATTGAATATAATAAACCCCATTAATAGACAACATTATTTTGCTGATGCTTTGCAAGTAAAAGTCTTTCTAGGATTTAAACTTTGTAGTTTAATTTTAGCTTATTTATTCTATGTATTTGTCCACATAAAGTGTTGATTCTGTTCATCTGTTCACACGTTCGTTGAGTGTATGCCGCAGGCCAGGCAGAGCAGTGGTCACGCTGCACACTGTGCACCACCTCTGACAGCCACCCTGTTGGACCTTGCAGGTGGCCGGCACGCCACGGCTCTCACTGTGGACGGGAAGGTGTTTTCCTGGGGTGAAGGGGACGATGGCAAACTTGGACACTTCAGCAGGATGTAAGAATATTTCCTTCTTGGCTTGCTAGTCAGAACCTGTCACTGGTAAGAAGGGTGAATACCTTTTGATTGTTATTTAGCAGAAAAGTAAACCAGAAAAAGGGTAACTTATTTATGAAAATGGAACTTAAACATATGTTTTAAAAAGTAGCTGTGATTGAGACTTGGCCTCACATGTCCTGTGCTGAGGTTCGATTGCC